>NC_047669.1:70109230-70165480 GCF_011762505.2 Arvicanthis niloticus | reverse complement strand
AGAAAGAGGGAGAGAGAGAGAAAGAGGGAGAGAGGAACGAGAAAGGGGAGAGAGAGAGAAAGAGGGAGAGAGAGAAGAGAGAAGTGAGAGAGAGAGAGAGAGAGAGAGAGAGAGAGAGAGAGAGAAGAGAGCGAAGTATTGATATGTGGCTGCATTTGGAATCCTATATTAAGATACTCCAAGAAGCAGGGAATTTTATTTCAGAAGGATGACAATAGTAAGTTTAGCTTTTGAATATGTAAGTCCACAGATTTATACTGGCTTAAGCCCACAATGACTCTATTAGATTAAATTTTTGCCAAGCTCATCTTCTGACATCACTGGTAGTGCCCAGTAGGACGCTCTCACAGTTTTCACAGAGTACTTGACAGAGTTGTCACTAGTTGTGACTATCAAAGGCCAGACTGGGAACATTCCCTGCAGCTAGTCGCCTGGAGCTCACCACCTTGGTTTTGCCTGTCTGTAAGAGGTGGTTGCAGCGATGCAATTCTCTAAGTCCAGAAAGAATGGGAATATAAATTTGTAGCACATGCAACATCTTACATAGAGACTAACCTTAGACAGAATACAGAGGATAAAAGAAAAGAAAAATATGAAAAACAAAAAAATGCACACTAACAGTCACTAAAACATTAATTATATCTAAGTTCTGATGACTATGAACACTGTAATATTTTGCAAGGCCCATAACACGTAACAGTTTTTGCTTTGGTTTAACATCTCCAGACACTTAGTTTCACTTTGAAGACGTACGTAAAGTCAGACTATAGTTCTCTTGTCTAAGATCATGGTTTTTCAATTGCTAACTTTCATTTGTTCACTCAACTTGGAACTTAGATATCTTTCTAAAGTAATCGCTTGACAAATCAAGGTGATAATGCAACCAGGGTTATGACTTGGTTTTTATCATTATCAGCATACATTTGCTTTTCTATCAGGATCATAGAGAATAAATACCATATGGAGGGTCTTCTTAGGCATTTCTACACTGACAGAACTATCACACTCTCTTACTAAAACAAAGTCACCATATTTTATAGCAAAAAGGCAGGCATTTGAATTTTTAAGCAATTGTCTGGTGTATCTTTCTGTATTTCTAGCTATGCTTCTACCTATCTTTACATTTAAGATGTTTATAAATACATTAAATAGAAAGACAGATAATATACGTATATATCATATGGAGAGAGAGGTATAAAGAGATAGATGATAGCTTCAGGATATATTTGAAAATGAATGTCATGTTTCATTACATAATTTTCAAATATTTAAGGTGAGCTCTATTCTAGACTGTAAGGAAAATTATGGCAAGAATGTGACATTAAAATCTTGATTACACATTTCTGATGCACAGTCTTTAGGTTTTAATTCTATTTTTAATTATTTGTTATAATGTGCCTAGATGGGAGTCTTTTTTATTGAGCACAGTGCTTCAGAGACCAAAGAGAAATATAATCCTTAAAGCTGGGTTACAAGAGGTTGCCAGTTGCTGTCATGGGTGACAGGAACTGAACTCAGGTCCTCTACAGGAGCAGCAAGTGCTCTTAATCACTGTGCTATCTCTCCACCTCCCCATAATTCTGGTGTATAACACTAAGCTGACACTAACTTTAATATTTTTTATGAATTGAAAAGTAGTTACTTCTGTATTACTGGTGCAGGAAAAGGTTCAATGAGCATGAACCCCTGTCATAGGTCATCTCTAGTACTCAAAAGAATCTCATTTTCAATTCAAACAATTTATTGATATTATAATATGTAGCTGAATTATAATATTCTTTTATTAACAGAAAAAGATAGACAAGTGAATTATTATTAGTCTTCCAAGAAAAGTTTTAAAGGAGTAAATATTAAAAAGTAACAAGAATGAGAATTGGAACTTAAGGTAAGTGAGTGACCCCTAACTACATTCACAAAATCATGTTTTGCCACTAGAGAAAATGAGTAACAAATTTATAATCTACTCATTCGAAACATTGTTCAAAAAACTAGAAACTACTAGCTGTTATAGGGAAGTAATAAACAAAGATATGGATACTTTCACTATGAAATAACTCAAGTTTTGGAACAATTGTTTCAAAAAGCTATAGTCACTGTGTACAATTTTCAAAAATTCAGCTTTCTCCACACCTAAGCTAACTAAAGTAACCACTCATGTCAACTAGTTTGAAGTTCCAATCTCTGTACAATGTTGAAGAGGTGTTATATAAGATGTTTCTCAACTAGATATATTGACACACACCTGCAATCCCAGAGCATTGGAAACCATAAACTGAGGTCAACCTAAGATAAAAAGCAAAACCCTGTAAATGGAAAAAGACAAAGAGATGTAAAACGTGGTGTCTGTTATCAATACTATGTGTAAACAATATCTGTTGAATAACATGTAGTTGCTTTTAGGCATTATGAGAGGGAGAGTAGAGTTCATTTATAGAGAATATAAAAGTTAGACAGAGGGGCTACCAATGAGTCCGAATACAACATGCCATCTCATCTGAGCATTGTCATCCTGTGAACTGAAGAATGGAAATAAACAAGTGGTGGAAGGAATGGGAGTATTCAATGAACAAAGACAGGAAGCTGCAGGTATTAGGATCACAAAAAAAAAAAAAAAACCTTGACAAATTTAAAAAACTGGGAGATGATTAGCTGACCAAAGTGTTGAGGGTCAAAGATAGTAAACTGAGAAGAGATTGTAGAGAAAGATTAGGTATCAAATATCAAAGATCAATATAAACCAGGGAAAGCATAAAGGAAAGAATTTGAAGAATTTGAACATTATGCAAGAACATATTGAAGTGGTGAACAGGGACTCTTGTAAGTAGGCTGTGTAGTTGTTAGACTGAGGATGTAAAGTGATTCTAGGTGAGACTGATGGGAAGTAGAAGGCATGTTAGACAGTGCTCAGGCCAGTGTTATTGTTGCTTGTTATTTATGAGCAGGAAAGAGAAGCAAAAGAATCAATAGCAACATGGATTTTAGCTTGAGGAACTAGCTAAATAATTTTCAATTCATCAAGATGGATGAAATATAGCTTAGTAAGTTTGATAAGTAAAAACAATTGTGTTTTTGGATAGGGAAATTAAAAGGGTAATAAAAATAAACCTGAGTGTGTTGGTGCATGCCTGTGGTTCCACCATCAGGGAGGTGGAAACAGGAAAGTCCGGAGTCAAGGCTGTTATTGATTGCTTTGTAAGTTTAAGGTCAGTCCTATCAAAAAATGAAGAAACAAATAATTTAAAAGACAAACCAATTCAGAAAAATATCAAGTAGGAAGTCTGGAATTTAAAATAAAATCAGTTATTAAGAGTTCACTTTATTTATTGAGTATTTAAAATACTATGTAGGTGTCCTAGCTTGCTCAAAGAAATGACAATGAGAGAGGCTAGTTAAGAACAGCACACTGCCTACTGTTTCTGTGTGGTGGTATTTTACAAATAGGCTTTAAGGAGAGGCAACAACTAGTGAGCAAATTTCTACAGAAGAAAGAAAACACAGAAGCAACGAAAACTGGATAAATAGGAGCCTTCAATTTCCTGGGTTTTGCTGCACTTACTGAAATTATTATATGATTGATATGTGAGATTGTGTTATATCAACTCTTTACATGAGCCCATTTGTTCTATTCCTAGAGGATAGGAAAACAACAAAACCAAGGATATTTCAAATAAATATGATTAGAACAATGTGGAGAAAATCAGAATACTCATAAGGATTTCTTCTGAATGAGGAATTAGTGAATATTGAAGCCTTGGGGAATGTCTACCAGTCCCTGAAAGTATATACTTGAAGAGGTCCTGGAGTTTTTGGGACTCCCTTTCACTGTCTCTTTCTGGTCATGAATTCAATATCTTTATTCTAACTTTTTCAGCAGGATGTTCTACCCAACAGCCAAAAGCAATGAGACAAACTTGCTATGGACAGAACTTTCCAAAACTGTGAGCCAAAGCAACCCTTTTTGTTTGTAGTTTTGATTATCCAAAATATTTATTAAAGTGCTAGAGAGTTAGCATAGCAGGAGAGTTAGAAATACATAAACCGTGAGACTGAAAATGTCGAGGAAATTCCAAACATTTAAATTAAAGTATAAAATTGGAAGATATGGAAAAGGATACATAACAAAGGATAAATAAATAAAACCACAACTTTGGTATCAGATACTGGAAGCTCTTATCAAGCTGAATGGGAGGGTGGGCTATTGTATAGAAGTCACAGAACTTTTGTGTGTGAAGAAACTTAACTAAAATATAGAGGATGGTCAGACTTACTCAAAATAAGATTTAATATGCTAACTTTAAGAGAAAACAATAGTATTTCCATGTCAGATGCAGCTTTCTCTTTCTACATTATTCCATTAAGCTCTCCAGCAGTCATCTCTAGCAATGGACACAATCACATATTCACTTTAACTTCATGCTACTAACCTGGGAACTACACGGAGATGATTTACACATAAAAATAAGTAATTGGTCACTATAGAGATTGAAAGGAATTATAAAGGCAAATAAAAGTGATAAATGTTTGACTACATTGAGCACATGGAGTAAATTCTGTGTTACATCAAGATGTGATAAGTTGATAGATAATATCCATCTTCTTGAGTTCCACGGTGCTCAATGCAGTTATTGATGATTAATGGTGAGAATCTACTTAGTTTTAAACTCTTGCTCCCCCTAGTATCCTACTTACTGGATACATTACAATTGCAGTGGTATAGAGACCAAGTTTTTACTGAGGTCTACAAAGAAAATGTTGATAGCTTGCCTATTTCCATGCAGAAGAGATCTCATAGGCCCGTGTTGGTCACTTGTTTTCAAACCACTAGGAGTGATGAAGTGAACAAAATCTGGAAATAAGTCACAAAGTCCTCAGGCGAAGCACACATATAACCTTCTTCAGAAATGAGTTATGAAGGTGAGAAAAAGAATCTTTTGGAAGTACATAAGAACTTGAAAAAAGTCCATTTTATCAGGAGTCCTTGAAGTTCTTATATGGGAAGATGTCAGAAAGACTTGGAAAACTCATCTCAACCCCTAGTGGCTTCAATCTCTTCTTTGATTTCCTACCAGTAACAGACCACACACTGATGCGAGATGATCCGAGACGAAAAGAAATGTGTTCTCTAAGAACACTGACTCCAACATTTCAAGTATAAAATGTCAAAAAAAAAAAAAAAACCTCCATGGTCAGAAACAAAAAAGGATTAAAATCAAAAGAGGTACCCCCACACTTCTTGCAGGCACAGTATGCCATTCTTTTAAAAATAAACATATGAACACACATTAACATGTGTCTTTCCTCTGTGTGCCCTTGTCTGCTTCTGTACTTGCTCCCATGATACATGAGACCCCCACGCCCTTCCTGAAAAGCACAAGAGCTCCATGAACAAGTTTTAGTTTTTTTTCTAAAAGGCAAGGGAGGGCCATCTCATTTCCCATTTTTTCAGTGAAAAATAGAAAAGCGATAGAACTTTTGTACAATAGTAAAAATATTGTATAATTCAAATATCACTTGCATCGTATTGTAAGATGCTAAATGGCTGCTCCTCATGATATATATTTTCACTAGAAATGTCTAACGTTTCCAACGCTAGCTAATTTGAATTCGTCTTAAGATTTGGCTGCCAATTAATGATGAACGGTAACCAAAGTTTTATTTTTAAATTTTAAAAAGAGGTTTGGGTTATGTTTTGCTTTTCTGAAAACTGTATTCTTGTGTTTTGTGTAGTATTTACACGTGCTGTAATAAGCCAAATACTAGTCTGTCTTGAGTCCTTGTACATATTTCTGTGTAGCTATAACTACTGTATCACTTTCATTATTAATGTACAAAATATAAATGTAGATTTATTCAGTGACAATGTTAAAAAACTTAAGATATGAATTTACCAATTTTCAGGACTTTGTATTAATGTATAGTTAATAAAAATTAGAATTTCAAAAACTTTAAAAAAATAACAAATACACACACACATACAAATTATTCAACTATTCAGACATATGCTGGCACTTTCTCAAGTGTCTGGAAATCAAAATCAACTTTTAAATATTGCAATGCTGTCAAAGTAGAATTCTTTAACATGTCATCAAAGATGCTATGTTGTCAAAGTAAATATACAGAGAATAACATCCTGTAGCTTCTCAGCTGAATATGGAAAGAAAAGAAAGATATGATATTTTATTTCTAGAAAGCTCGATAAATTTTGACCTGTGGTCCCCATTTTAAGATGTCAACACTTCATCTGAGAAGAGCAATGTCAGAACTTTTGAAAGAGGAGAACCATGGCTTGAGAAGTATGATGTCATTCAAAGGACTGGTTTAAACAAGCATGATTGTTGGTGGAACCAGAAGCAAAACAAATATAATGCACAGGTGACAGGTGATAAACTGTGCATCTCAAGCTCTTAAGCCTGATAAAGAAAACATTAAGATTGTACACACAGGGAAGATACAAAGTGGATTTGCTTTATTCATGAATGGAAGGTCATCTTCACAGGCAGCACTACAATAAACTAATGTAGTGTTGTGATGTGAACGGAGAAATACTAGGCATAAAAAGAGCCTCTGCCTAGGCAAATGCAAACTCTCCAGTCTGGTTCTTATAGTCCTTACCTCTTACTTGAATGTCTGATCTATCGCTGTCATGCTTGTAAGTCAATCCCAATACTCTGTAAACTACAGCCCACTCTCGTAGGAATGCTTGCCAGGCTCCTATCACCTCATCCACTGCACTTCTCTCTGTTGCTGTGGTGATGCACTGTGTTTGACCTGTCAGTGCTGAGCTTGGCTCTCTGACAACTGCCCACTCTCTTATGTCAAACCTTCTAGATACCAACCATCCAGCTGTGTGTTGAGTCCAAATGCTCTTGTTACCTTTCTAATTCTTACTGTCTCTCCAAACCCCACTGTGAAGCTCGCTCGTCAGGTCTTCCCTTTGAAATCCCTGCCAACCCTAAGGGCCTCACGCATGCCAGGGTTCTTCATTACGAAGTTTCCACCCCAAATCTATCTATCATTGCTTCCAGCTTCTGTGCCTCATCTTCCATAGCCACCGATCTTTAAAGTTTGTGTCCAGCATTACCGTCCTGTGAGCTATCTTTCCCGTGGTCGTAAACCTCTCTGGAAATGTTTCTTAAACAGCATCACAAGCCTGGATATGTGTTTTAAAACTGTTTCCCACATACATAGCACTTTCCCTCCAGCCTGTTTCTCCCTTGGGGTATGTTAAGCTCCTTTAATTAGATCCCATTGAGTTGCCATGCCAGGGTCTTGTCTGTAGCATGGTAGGTATACTTAACCTTTAAGTTGCTGAGGTTTTTTTTTTGTTTGTTTGTTTTGTTTTTTTTTGACTGAAGGATAAGGTCTGGTTCACTTGCTGTTGTCTTTGATGTAATTCCAACTGAGATTAATTCTGTTTATTCACTAGAATGTCTTTGTGTCTTTGCTATTTGAAGGATCCACCATTTCTGTGTCGTCAATCTGTCCTCACACAGAAATAAAGTATTCTATGTCTGAATAAATTTGCTACAAATTATTTGAAAGCGACTGTTATGTATAATCTTCAAAGAATTGAAGACATTCTTGTTTTGTTAAAATTATAAAAGAAAAACAAGAATCTAGAAATGAAGGCGAGGTACATGCTTTCAAGAATCTTTCACAGTAGCTGTGGGACTTTATGTGAGTGCTAACAGCATCACTGTATTTCTAGCAATTAATAGGAAAATAAGGATGTTTTTTTCATCAGAACAGACCATCTTATGCCACAATAACGAACAATTTCAATGCTCCAGATGCTTTAACTTGGACTGGTCTGTCATTGAGAGGTCACAAACATCACTCCAGTTTCAAGGACCTTTCTCATACTTGGACCCTAGTGGAATTTCCTGGTGGAACTTTTTAATGTCTCAGATGTTACCACAAGTAGCATGCGGAAAACATTATCAAAGTCACCAATTGAGATTCAACATTTTTTTTTCAAAGTTGGCATTAAACAGTGAAAGTTACAATGTCTACCCTAATAGTATAAATCACAGACAATTGCATGAATTTAGTTCTAGACAATTGAAGATGTCCCACTCCTTTTCTTCTTAAAATCAACTTCTGATGCCATCCCTACATGCTCTTCGTAGGCCCTTGCACAAAGTTGGTCACTATCACCTAAAGCCTATTTTCCCTTTATATATATATATAATATTTATACTTAATATATATCTATATCCTTAGAATATATATATATATGTGTGTGTGTGTGTGTGTGTGTATGTACATATATATATATGTGTGTGTGTGTGTGTATGTGTATGTATATGTGTGTGTGTGTATGTGTATATGTGTGTGTGTTTGTATGTGTCACTACTTAAATCAGTTATTCCATGTGCTAGTCTAGGAACTTGATTTATTCCCATTAACTACTTGTATCACAGTAGTTGTAATTGCTAAATTTAGGTCACACAAACAGCTCTACCACCAATAATAATAACCTCCTGACACATGTGCTCATTATTCTATCTTTTTTAATAAGGAAATCCAAAGAGGCAACCAACTTACTCCAAGAATCACATAGGTAAGATTGCATTAAGTTTTCTTTATCATTCGCATCATCTGTGGTTTCCGACATTCAGGTTATGACTCATCTGGGAGCCACTCTGAAGCTGCTAATAACTTGATAATTGTGATGTGGTCTTCACCTCTAAAACCGCCACATCTAAATTGCAAATAAAACTAGTTTCTTTCTTGTAGAACCTCAACATGCCCTTTCATTATAGGCCAGTTAACTTTAATGGTATGTACTCTTATGAACTCCTTGGGGTTGTACTGTGCATAGACATAAAGATTGCCTTCAACATACTCATTCCCCAAAACTTGGCTCTCTAGGTTCAGCATACAATTTATAGCAAGTTATCTAGCTGAGAACTTGTTTTGAGTCATTTTTCTCTCTTATTTCAATCCTCTATCTATCCATCCATCCATCTAACTATCTATCAACCTATCTATCTACACTTATAGAACAGATTGAGAAAATGCAACACTTACAATAAAAATAGTACTATTTAGCAAGGATATTAACAAATGCTATCAGTTAATGGTAACCATCAAATATAACACCAAATAAAAACTATACATCCATTGCTTATATTCTTATTACATCTTATCCTCATAGTCATCCACAAATAAAACCTATGTTTGTTATACCTATATATGATGACATTTAAAATTATAATAATTTTATTGGTTTACTTAATGAGTAGAATTCCTTAAATTAGATTAATAGAAAACTAGAAGGAAAAGTAGCAATGTTTAACTAACATATGCCTCTTCCTAGTATTTGTTATCTATTCTGTCTGCTGCATATCCTGGCAAAGTATAAACTATTAACTCTGGGTTTATTAGAGAAAGTACTGAAGTACTAAGAAAGAAATTGTCCAAGGTTAACCACTAATATAGAAATTCTATATAATAATAAATTCACAGCTCATTAATGCATAGCCCTGACTGCATATCCCAGAGTGGTTAATTCTTAATAAAGCTGCTTCATATTGTATAGTTAGCTTCTTTCTCTACGAATCTGTGTCTCTCCATTCAGTTGCCTTTCTTTCCTTAAATTTTGATTTTTCTTACCATCCCTTGGCTTATGGAAACACTAATGGTAAGTCAACCATCAACGTGAAGTCACGAGGGGATTATTCTAGGGCACTAATGTTAGACACAAGCACGGCTGCATTCATGTCTACACTTCAGTTTCTAAGCAAGTATGGATTTGTATGCTCCTTTGCTACTTAAATCATGAAATTGCTGTTTTATCTGACAGCACCTTAGCAAGTGGATTGCAGCACAGTTAAGGAAAGGAAAGATTCAATTTTCTATGACCTGAACACTAGAAGGCATCCAACATTCTTTTCTTTAAGGGCTACTAAGTGTAGCTTTAATTTTCTTTGTTCTGTGTTTACCCTAAAGGATTTTAACCTTTGGGGGAAAGAATTCTACAACTCTGTTTTAATGAGTTAGAAAGATTGCACTGACTCATTAAAGGAAGTGTTTTTCCTGACTCTTTGGATGATGTATTTCTTTTGGCTGGTGGCTAAGGAAGTTTATCCCTTGCACCTTATTATTGCCCTGGATATAAAGTACCAATGCCACAGACCCCAAAAGACCATTGGATTCAGCTGTATCTTCTAATAGAATATTCATTTGAGATTCGGCTGTATTTCTAATAGAGTATTCATTTTCTCTGACTGCTGCAGCAAATTACCACACACTTTGTAACTTAAAATAATAGAAATTTATTCTCCTTGGGTTCTGGAGGTTAAAAGTGTAAAATCAGTCTCAAATTTAGGTGTTGACTCCAAATCAAGGTGTCAACAGTGCTGATTCCTGCAGTGTGTCTAGTGGAACATCCGCGCCTTCACCTCTATGGCTTAAACGTTGTTAGCATTGCTTAGTGGGAAGCCAATGTGTTCCAAATCATTTTGGTTGCCACTTTGAATACCACTGTGTGTGTGTGTGTGTGTGTGTGTGTGTGTGTGTGTGTGTGTATCTGTTCTCCTTTGTTCTCTCTGTCTCTCACAGTTATTCTCTTCCTCTGATAAAGAAGCCTATCAACCACACCAGATTTGTCTTAATGAATCTGCCTCAAGAGTTAATATATTCATACCTGGGATACAGCTTTTGCACCATCAGTGGTAATTATAGGTTCTCAGAGGTTTAGATGTAGGACTTTTGGAGTGCATAGGTAATGGACACTAATCCAATAAATATTAAACATAGGGGAAACAAATAAAGGAATGCCACTTTCAGTGGTAAAATGAAATTGAGTGATGAGTATGAGTCTCTGAAGCTTTCAGAGGACGATGTCACACAAACAACAATCATCTTCATTTTGGGAGTAAACCTGTCAGTTTTGTGACTCTGATAACTGTTCAATATCTCCCAATGATGGAGACTAATAAGGAAAGCTAGTCTATAAAGGCACCGTATTCATGAAGTAGTGAAGAGGATGAGGATGGGGACAGTTTGTGTGTGAACATGCTCTTCTGAGAAGGAGAAGAAAGGAAATCACAAAAGCAATGAGTTGAGGGAACCTGCCCTTGGGACCCGTAGTATTTCACTATTTGTGCTACTTTGTCTAAATAAACTTAGACAATTCCAAAGTCCCACACATTGAATACTTCTTATACTAGCAGATGTTCTATGAGGTATTCCTGGATGCCCAGCTTTATGAGTAATAGCAATTCAAATACTTTTTATTCAGTGCTGGGGTGAAGATGGGGCATGTTTCCTTTGCTGCGTTTTTGCCCACTCATTCTATTCTTTCCATCCTCTTTGAGCCTGTTACAGAGAAGCCTGAAGTGAGAGACTAATGTTCACTCTGACATCACATATACTAGAATAGAAATGATACTGTGAAGATTAGTGTGGCCCTGCCTAAGGATCACACACAGATCCCCACCCCTGTCCCCTCAAACAAGAGGGCATGGACATGCGAGGCAGTCAGAGCTCTGTGTGAGATAGTGGAAGAGGAAGGGGGAAATGATGTGATTAAAAAATAAAAAGATCATAGAATCATAAAAATAATGTCAAATGCAGAATATGGTAACAAAGGAGAGAGAAAGAGATTGACTTAAGGCTTCACCAGAATCTGGATGATACAACAGGACTCAGCTACCATGGGAGATCAAACGATAGCTGCCTTATGCATCTAATTCCTCTTATTTTACCCACTCTGACATATACACACAATATCCTAGAATACTCCATAGCCAACTAATGTGACTCCTCTCCTCTGAAAGGAATTCTAAACTGGAACACAATACATTGCAGGAGAGTTGTTCATTGCTATGTTCTATAATAAACACTGAGAAAGGTGTTGATAAAATACTCCTAAATATGTTTAGAGAATGTCTCTAGCTTTACATTGAAGTGAAACTTGAAAACCTAGATAAGAGACATGAAGCGGTGACAAATACCTCATGGAGCCATGAGAACATGATGTCTTCTGACACCTGCCCCTGTAGCTTACCTTCCCTGAAGTCCCTATTGCCTTTCGCCTGAATGCATCATTGCTAATACACATGTTGTTGGTTTTTTTTCTAGTTTAATAGAGAGGCTGTAAGCCTGAAGTACAGTTTCGGGTTACAAGAACACAGCCTCAGCTCTTCAGTTTAAATTAAAATCTTAAACCTTCTTTCAGCCTTACCTTAAGCTTGGGAGGCACCATTTACCACATGTAGAGTCTGTAGCGAACACGCAGATCATTCAAACGAAACCTCACAACACAGTCATGACATTCTGTCACAACAGACTGGAAATAACTTCAGTCCTGGGATGCGATAAAAGGAATGTTCAAAGGAAAACAAGTAGAGGACAAGTAAATCTTATTTGCTGGAAAATGCCCTACATCTGAGAGCATGGAGGCTTTACAGCATGGGCAAAGGGAACCCGGTGCATAACCTTGGTCAATTAAGAAACAACAATATTAACAAATTGGTTTTGTTTGATAGTACATGAGGTGGAAACTCTTTAAGAAGGAGAGTTCATGGAAGCTTTGGTTGCTTAGCAACCACTGACCCACGGGGACCAGTTCATTTTTAGTCTGGAATAATAGGTCATCAAATGACACTGGGATTACTGTGAGCCTCACATATGGAATTATCCAAACACATCAGCTGAGAAGTTGTCACCCATGTCTGGCTTAAAAGAGGGATGTGTGTAACACATATCTGGGGGAAAAATGATCCATTTAATGCATGGGTCTCTTCTTTTTCAAGTGACAGTATTGAGACAGCAAAGCCATCCACCTTACAAGAAAGTGTGATCCAATCTTGCAGTGTTCTTCAGAGTCAAAGAGTAGAAAAAATATAGGCCCTTGCTTTATTGAAGCCCTGGGAACCTTTTAATAACCATGCTGTAGAACCCTGTGGAGACACAAACTCTTGTTAATCACTGATTGGCATATGAGAGTTCGCCTATTAACACTAAAATCACTATTCACTAAAGCTATGGTCTACAGAAGTTGACAGGTCGGTGATGGTCAGAGTAGTGATTATAGGTACTTTGAAGACTCAAAACAAACTTATTTTTGTATGAACCTGAAGACACCAGCAGCTACAGCTAAACAATACAGTAATGAGATGGTATGTGTTATTGTGTCAGACCAAGAGAAGGAAAAAGAGTCTGGAGATGTTTGTTGCAATCACCAGGGAAGATATAAAGAGTCCTTCAGCTTCAGCCACGCCATACCCACGCAGGTGCCTCTTGCTTGCACTCGCGGGCTCCATGTCTCTTCGTGGCTATCCTAGGCTTTGCAGTGCCACATCCCATAGAAATCACTGCTACATCCCTGTGGCATCTTCCATCGCTGTCTGCTCAGATGATGTAAGCTCTACCTTTGTACATTACTTACCCAGCAGCTACCAAGGCAATCTCTGGCTTCTGGACCATTGCCAAGACTCCTACTGTGAAGCACCTTGCTGTGACTCTCCCAGCTGTGTGCTCAAGACTTGCACTCCAAGTTGTGATCCCACGGACTCCTGTGTGCCTTGCAATTCCCCATCTGCAAATCAAGCTGTTAGTGAATGCGAAACTACCAACAACAGATCCAGACCCAGCTGCAGTCCCTGTAATGGAACAAAAGGGTATGTATCCAACTGCTCCCAGGCTACTCGATTTGCATCTAAAGCCTGTCAGACTCTTCAAAATGGCTCCCGCTGCATAGGGACATTTAATTCCTTCCCCAAGAATCTTCAGGCCCCACACCACTGTTTTCTGGGCAACAGTGAATATAGAAGCTATCGAAATTTTGGATTCATCACCAATAGCTTCTCTCCATCTTGCTGCACTATCGGTAGCTACCATCCCCGACGTTATCTAACAAGATATTGCCAGTATCCAAATTATGGGTCTTCAAGCTTCCCATCACGGAGTTATTTATGTAGAAATTTTCAAACTCTGAGCTGTATACCTAGTACGTTTCCACCTCTGAGATACTTGTGCAGCAATTACAGACCTCTGAATTGCTACTACTGATTGTCTTACAGCGCATACAAGAGCTCCGAAGAGGCCGATGGATCACAGCAGGTCTTACTCAGTTCTAGGGTCTCTATTTTTCTGACAAATCAATCTTTTCATCTCAGAAGGTTGTCACACTAGCCTCCAGTATAACTATAGATCCAGTTAACCACTCAGTAGTTTGTTCTGATGTTAGTCTGATTATGCGGGTAGTGTTAGCTCTAAAACTGACTAGAATGGACTCACTGAAGAGATTCCATATGAAGGACACTCACCAACATCTTCCTTACTCCGGTTGCCACTTGCCTTGTGGTAATCCTCTACCTGGGTTGATGCCTGATTTCTACACAGTTTTTTTCAGATTGTTCTGCTTTTCATCAATAGTTCTGCTAACTGTCTGATGAGCATCTTGTCTGCAAAGGGAGGAATAAAATTACCTTAAACCTACTAAATGGAGCTGTTTCTTCCTCTCCTTCTTGACTGATTATCAGGAGTCCATATCAACAACAACCACAGTTACTAAAAAGAAAAGCTCAGCAATTGTTTCTTTCAAAGAAGACACAAAGCACAGGGTTGATTGACAGTTGACTCTTAGCCTCAACCCTTGGGAAAAATACTCAGGACTGAGCGAGGCACAGAAAGTATTTGACAAAAGAAAGACAAAATGCTGTTGTAGATTCTCTGTAACTCCAAGAATTCATCTATGTTCTGGATTCCTCTGTAATTCTGCTCTGTTGAATTGCGTCATTATAATTTTAGAAAATATCTCAATCCTTGACTAATAAACAACGTTCTATCTGGAAACCTTGGCTTCCCTTATGCTTCATGACATGTTCACTGATATTTTGTCTATATTGAGCACAGCAGTATGCATACCACTGTTGATTTAGAATTTGTATATAAAATAGAGTTATTTTGGTTTTGTTTGTAGCACGTTAAATTTATTCATCTTGCGATGTTTGTGATCGATTTTCTAATAAAGAAATTTGGTGAGAATGCATTTCAACCAGTATAACAGCATGTATATACTTCTATGTGTAATATATATGACAATGAATATAGGTACTATTTGAGAAGATCAATCGTTAAATATGGAATCTCTTGAGAAGTGGTTTTAAGCCTATACATTTCTCAATCAGAAAATGAAAATGAAAGCTTCGTTGGTACGAAACTGATAGACACAGTGAGCATTTATATAAGTAAAATGTGAATCGTGTTTAAAGGAAAATGATTTGTGGTGGTGAATACAGTAGGGGACCGGGATATTTGAGAGATTCAATGGAACTGACAGCCAATGCCTTACGGCTCAGGTAAAACAGTGATGGACTTCTTGCCTAGCCTAAAAGGCTTTGGAAAGTACTTTTAGCTCTTTAAAAATAGGTAACTTAATGTCCAAACCATTCTCGTGGGACTAGCATTTTAATAAAAATTAAGTGCATGCGTACTGTATTTATGGAAGGCTTCAGAAAGAATATTGATGCCTTGATTTTGCTTGAAGATATTTAGAGATGATGATGATGTCCCTCAGTCTTGTGAGTGCCTCAGGTTTCAGACAACTCTTTTATATGTTACCAAAACATTATCCTTTGGAACCGAACATTGACTACATTGGACCCATTTAATCCCTTTCACAAGGCATAGGTGCTCAAGTACTTGAAAAATGTTTTATGTGCATTACTTGAATGTTCAGATCTATTTGCCTCGATCTACTTTTTATCTTTGCAAACTCTAAAGGTGATCCTATTCTTTGATACCTTAAGCGGGATTCTCTGATGACACTGAGATTAGGGGAGAAGTATTCAGAGAAATAATATACTGAAACAAAAACATAATACTATCTCAATGTCCTGAGGAGGGAAGGATCACTTCTGACGAGAAAAATGACAGAACACTCTCTGGGAGAACTGGCCTTGGAGTGATGTTGAATGTTGACATGACAGAGTTCTAAGTGCTCAGGGATGGTGAAGGAAGGTCACATGGGAACCCAAGTGGCACTGAGTTTGAGTGAAGGAGGGGTTGCAAACATGTATCAGCAGTGGATTAAAGTGGAGAGAAAATATAGGATATTAGATCAAAGATTATAGGTAAGAAAAGTTCTCTTAAATAAAAACAAGCAAGTTACGAGAGATTTATAAATGATAAAACCAAATGAAAGACATCATTTAAAAATGAAAAATGGAGGAGGGAGATGGAGCACGTGAGAAGTTTATGCTTACCCCCTAAATTTTCTGTAAACATAAAGCCTAAAATAGATCTCTATAAATGAAGCCAAATAACTAGTAAAACAGTGCAAACAACTCCCCGGAGCAGAATTAGGAGAAAATAAGTAGCATGCGTTCCACAGAATTACTTTTCTAGCTAGTTCAAAGTAAAACAAGAAAGCAGAAAAGTCTTGATGAGAAACAAACAATGCCAGCAGATAATTACTAATAAACAAAATATACATTGCCTGTAAAGTAGTCACTGTGTTAGACCCATTGGTAATTCTTTGTTATGAGCACAAGATAATCTTGTTAGCATCTACTTGTCAAATATATTAAAGTGAGTAATATGTTAACTTAAGAATATCATTTCATGGGCTGCAGGTAGGTTCAGAGATCAGTAGGGCTTGCATGGATGTAAGGGTTTCAAAGGCACCAACTGAATGTTCATCTAACTCCACATCTTTAAGTGTTTCCCCGGAAAGTGTGATGTAGAGGACAAACTTCAATGGACTTCATTTTGCTGTTCTGTGTATATTAGTAGCACCATGAAGGGGGTTGTCGATTATGCAACCTAGCCAATCACAAAGTGGGATCAGCTTTGTTGTGAGATGCTAAATCTCTTAAGTTCAGACTCCATTTTAGAGAACCTGACCTAAGTTTGAACTCAGGTAAACTAACAGGCTGGTACCCAGCTTTAGTTTCTAAGTGGCCCCCCAAACAAAACCTGAGCCTAGCTCCAATCTCTAGGCTAATCCCCAACAAGACCAGAGTTTCCAGGTTACACCCTCAACAAGACTAGTGCCTCCAGGTTATTCCCCAAACAAGCCTGCACTGCAGGTTACAAGTCCACCCCTTGCCTAATGACTACCCACGCAGAGGCGAGTAGAAGTTAAGTTTATGATATGACTTCCAACACCAGCCAATTATGTTAAAGGCCACAGTAGCTTTCCAATTAGATGATCCCTGCTTGCTGTTTACTATAAAGCCTTGTGACATAGACATTCGGAGCTCCCCCACCCCCATCACTGAAACCATCCTGTGTGGCAGTGGTGCATTGTGGGGAGGGGCAGAGCTAGATCAAATAGAATAAAGACCCTGCTGTGAAGTGCATCAGATTGGCTCCTGTCTGTTTTTCAGGAATCACTAGCATTCCACTGGCACTACAATTGCTTAGCTCTCTTTTCTGTTGTTTTTTTATTTTTAAGTTGCATATAAAAACCATAACTGTCAAGTCTAAAGTATACTTGTGAATCTGCAATTCCAAATCTAAAGTTATCCCAAAGGCACTACACTTTGACCCAGGTCCTCACAGTGCAGTCATTTCCTGCCATCAGCTGAAGTCCAAGTATGCAACATAGAAAGTACCAGAAAGAAATAGTTGATAAGCCTTATGTTGAACCCTAATGTGAATAATAAAGGAGGTGAATCGCCAATCTTTGCAGTACAATGGCCTTCTTGTTAGGAGCTGTCTGGTTGTGACCAGAGCACTACAGAACTTAAGGCTCCCTAAAACACAAGAACAGTGATGTGAAAATTTTGTTAGTGTATGTTATTGTAGTTCTTCTGTATTGATGCTTATTAGTGATTGATGTAGCTAATTTATAAACTAGATTTTAGCATTAATATGTAGATACAAGAAAATACAAACTGAATACAATATCTGATGTGACCTGACATTTCAGGCATCCCCTGGGAGTCCTGGAATGTAAAACCCATGGATAAAAAAAGGACTGTTGGTATTGCTTTCAATACTTCTTTGATGCGCCAAAGTAAAACAAAGTTCTAATCTATCTGCTTAAAAAGAATTTAAGAAGAAAAAGATGATGTGTCTGTTTTGGGAGACTATTAACTAAACTGTAATGTTTATAAAATTTTACAATTAAAGCGAGTTGTCTATACCAGTATAAATTATTATGGAAAAAGAAAAATTTTAAAGTAAAAGTGAAGAAGTATAAAATATATGTTATGGTATACTCTACATCACATAAATAAAAATTTCTCTTTGTTATATAAATATATATTTTATCTAATTAATATTATTTGCAAATTAAAGCCCACTAGTATGCATCAAAAGTAAAGACATGTCACCCTTGGGGAGAATTTTAAAAATGAGAGTTGAAAATTCAGTAAGCAAGTTTCAGCTTTGATGCTTCAACTTTATACAAGCAATTAAAGTTTAAAAACAAAGAAAAATAGTACTGAGAAAGTCAACTTCCTCCTCCAATCATAGAGAACATGTAATCAACATCATTCTCTGCCATCCTATTAATCACAATATTGAACACCAAA
Organism: Arvicanthis niloticus; assembly: GCF_011762505.2. NCBI lineage: Eukaryota > Metazoa > Chordata > Mammalia > Rodentia > Muridae > Arvicanthis > Arvicanthis niloticus. Next base: position 70,146,983 of record NC_047669.1, on the reverse strand, counting down.
GTGAAACAGGTCTCTGTCCTCTACAGGACTAGGCCTGCTATAAAGTCCCAGATTGCAAGAATTCATTGATATCTACCACAATGAATTTCCATTAGGTAAAAAATACACTTAATAAATCATGTGCTATGACTTTTTAACAAAGCACATCACTCCAGAGAAATGTAAGTTGTTGTACCCAATTAAATCTAAAAATTATAGGTAGAAATACACTAATGAATCTGCTTTTTCTTAACCTCCAATGTATCCAATGTATTGATAACCAATGCTTTTGCCTCCCGAATAAAACATAAACATCTCTTTGCCATTTTTTTTATACAAGAGAAAACTTTATTCCACACTCCTAAGACTGCTTCCCATAGTTGCAAACATTTTATAAATGCAAGTGGAAGTGAAAAGTGTCTCTGTTTCTCACACTCTTCCCATCTCATAGACATAGCAGAGTCAAGGAAATGCATGCACACCACCTCCTTATCAATGCTGTAAACCAAATAAAACTCTACCTGAAAATTTATGCAATTTATGACCTCTGTAATGAATAATTAAAATTTCTTCAAATGTCTGGAGTTGACCCTGGATATTTAGATGGTTAACAGTTTGTGATAAGATTCAAACAGCTAATAAAGCTGCCACCTTTGGCATGCTAGTTAGGTTTCCAGAGGACTGCACGACAGCCATGTTTGCTTCAGTCTGCCATCTTGAAACGCTTTTTCACGCCTATCAGTTAGAACCCTTTTTTCATGGACTATGGTAGTAAGTGTGTTAAGTCTACAAAATTACTGTAACATATATAGTCATCAACATGTCTCTAAACTTTTTTTCCATTAAATTTCATCAGTTTTTTTCATCATAGTGTCATCTTTTGGGTTTTCCATAAAATGTCTGTCAACTCTTCTATCAATGGTCAATATGCTGCATGTGACTTGCTGAATGTAAATGAAAGTCATCTTCCAAAAGGCTCTTCATGACCAGGCCTCTTGCATCGTTTAATTAAGTAAATTGTCACCCCTAGTATGTTCCAAGATAGCTAATCCCCAGAACTGCATGTCTTATGTTAGAATTTTTAATTACTTGGCCTGCTAAAGTCACAGTCCCTAGATTGTTTCAGAAGTGAATCAAGACTTGGTTGAGACCTCTCCCAGATGTGTATGCATGTGGTCTCATAGCCAGTGTAATTATTTTGGGCTCACTAGACTTCAGCTTGGTCTCTGTGTAGTAGTTTAATCTCACCAACAGCTGTGGCTCTGAATATCACCAAGCCAGGCTACCAGTAGAACAGAGGAGAACAGGGTCTCCCATGCCCCATTTGTTTGCTGTGCCTTATGGCATAGAGTCAGGGAAAAGCACGACAACATGTTACCACTGCCAACTTTCACTGTGAAGAAGTTTATAAGAAGTCATTTTCTTTAATTTTTAGAAGTATATAGTTCCTAAATTTATATTTTGACATTTAATATAAAAAACATGGTAAATGAAAATATAATGGTATATAACCTTGCCTCTGCCCTCGGGAGGAAGAGGTAGCTGAAATGAGGGTTCAAAGGCAACCTGGTCACACAGTGGGACCCTACATTAAATTAGTAAATAAAAGTAAAGAGATGCTAAATATTTTTCAATCGATAAATAAAGATTATAAATCAATAATTATTTCTTTGATAAAAGAATAAATATTTTAAGTACAGAATTCTTTCTTCAGGGAATAATTATGGTGCAAATAAGATAATTTTCAAGGTTTCAGCTTTAGATAGTGGACAATTCCTCACCTACCATGTAACCAACAAGAATGAAAGATTATAAATCATGCTAACAGGGAGTCTGTTGTTTCTTATCAATGTGTCTTTGCTCCCTGGTTTCTAACAGGTAGATGTCTTCATTATTTTAATCAACTTCTCTCGTACTGGGTAGCACAAAGGACCTCTGTCCTGTTTTATAGGAATTGAGTGCAGTTCGAATGCTGAGTGACTTCAAGCACTTCTCAACTGAACGATGAAGAGAAATATGCAAAGTGCCTCTTTGTTCACACATTGTAAAGTGATCATAAGTGATCTTGAGTATTAATTCTAAATCAGAACAGTTATGCTTACACAAGTCAAGATGTCAGTTAACCCTCTTATAGTGTAAGTGGTCTTTATGGACTGAGATGCTTGCTAAGAATTCGGCAAAGTGGTTTATAAAACACTGTGAACAGGCAGGAAACTCAGTAAAGTCCCCAGCTTTTGATTATGTGCAGGGTATAATGAGGATAGTAACTAGTCAGTTAGCTGGGAAGCTAGCATCAGAATCTCCATTCCTATTGTTCCAGCTTGCTGTTTTACTGTGAATATTTTACTGCCTTGCTTCCTACATAAATTTATAACTCCTAATTTCATGCTGAACTTATTCAAGCCCTAATATTCATACCAGCTCCATAGAGGTTATCTAAATTTTATGTCAGATACATGTGGGAATAATTGGGAGCCTTTTATCCCTCATATACAAACTACCTAAGTGGAAACTCAAGGCTGTCATTGGGAACACCTTTGGAAAATTCTGGCAAAGCTATTGAATTCTAGTGTTCAAATTCATTTGCTTTAACAGATCTACTTCTGCAACCTGTGTGTTGTGTGTGAGTGTGTGTGTGTGTGTGTGTGTGTGTGTGTGTGTGCAATTAATTTTATTTATTTACATTCCAAATGTTGTCCCCTTCCTGGTGCCTCCCTCCAAGAGTTCTTCACTTCTCCCCCCTCTTCCCTCCTCTTTGCTTCTGAGACTTGTCTCCTCACTTCTTCCAACATCTCCCTTCCCTAAGGCATCAAGTTTCTACAGGAATAAATACTTTGTCTCCCCACTGAGGCCAGACAAGGCAGTCAGTCCTCTGCTACAAATGTGTCTGGGCCACAGTCCAGCCCATGGTTGGTGGCATAGTCTCTGGGAGCTCTGAGGGGTCTGGGTTAGTTGACACTGTTGGTGTCCCTTTGGGGTTGCCATCCCCTTCAGCTCCTCCAATCCTTCCCCTAACTCTTCCATAGGTTTCCCAACTGTAAGTATCTGCATCTGTCTCCGTCAACTGCTGGTAGAGCTTCTCAGAGGACAGCCAAGCTAGGCTCCTGTCTGTAAGCACAACATAGCATCACTAATAGTTTCAGTGCCAGAGTTTTGGTGCCTGTACATGGGATGGATCTCAAGTAGGGATGGTCACTGGATGGCCTTTCCTTCAGTCTCTGCTCTATTTTTTGTTCCTGTGTTTTCTTTAGACAGTAGCAGTTCTTAAATACTGAAGATGATAGCAGTACTCTAAACAACGTCATTCCACTTCAAAGTGCTTAAAATCCACATAGTGAGAAATAACATTTTCAGAGCCCTTAGTAACATGTTTACTGGTGTAGATCAACTGCTCATCAATTAACAGATCAATAAAAAATATCCAGTTTATACAGATACATGGAATACAACAAGAATATACTCATTGTGAAAAGAGCTTGCTGTGTATAGTATATCACATAAAAACACCCCATTCTCTCACTTTTTTTTCTGCTATGCTTATCACATACACAAAGTGAATTGAACATGAAATTGGAAAATAGTCACACAATATAAACACGCTCATGTTCTTTGAGTCTAATGTAAAAAGAAGAAAAAAGGATGAAAACAAGTATCTAAAGAGATTGCCAATAAAATACTGCTTCTGCTTCCAACCCTGCTCCTCCAACATCACATCTTGTCATTCACTCTTCTGATGATGCCTTAAAATAAGAAAATTGAAAGAATGAGGCAAAAACCAGTACTGGGCACATAAAATTATTTTTTTTCAGGCAAAGACATTTCCCCAACGTACTGAACTATATGAATTTACACTCTACAGTATGTAGAGAAAAAAAAACACATTTTTTTAAAGATAAGTTTGCAGAACTGTAGAGTGTAGAAAATGCACATCTGATCCTGTGTCTATTTAATATCAACAGTGTAAGGAAGAAAATAAACAAATACAAACTATCAAAGGAGAACTTTAACTTGAAATAACAGATCCCTTGATTTCCACCTTGGAATACAAGGTACATATTATTACCACCAGTGAGAGGTTGTGAGAGAGGGAGCAGGAAATGAGGAAAAATGTAAAAGAGCAAGACCAACTAGAAGGGAAATGACAAGATTAAAAACAGGGAGAGAGGGAAGGGGAGAGGAAGAGGGAGGGGAACTGGAAAGAAAAGGAGAAGGGGAGGGGAGGGGAGGGAGAAGGAGAGGGAGAAGGAGAGGGAGAGGGAGAATAAAGGATCATGAATATCTTCAAGAAACTCCTCTTGTCCCCACACAGGAACAATTAATTCGAAGATTTACAACCTAAACACTAAAATTAAATTCAATAAACATAAACAAGAAGCCATCAAATGTAAACGAGTAAGTGTTATCCTACCTTGGGACCTACTTGCTATAGTGGGCCACATCTAACACTCAGAATTCCATATCCTAGAAACTTACTGTGTTTAGTGAATATTATCTTGGTATCACCTAAAGGTAATGACAATGTATCACCTTATATAATTATGATTGTACCCACACATACTGAAGGAGAAACCAATTTTTCTTTTCCTGTAACCATGGTTTTTAAGGCTATAAATGCTAAGAAGGATTGACTCTTTGGAGTCAGAACAGTATACACCCGGATACCAAAATCTCAGTGCAAAGGAGATTTATTATCTAAGAGGGGCAAGCTTGGGTTAGGGAAGCTATAAAGGCAGACAGTAAGCATCAAGCAGGCAGGTGTTTTTCTATAAGAATTGGGTTTTAAAGGGAATCTGTGCTAGGGTTAGCTGCTAACTCATAGGACATATTAGTTTAATAGGGATTTTTGATTGTGGATGTTGATATCTTGCTTGAAGGATGTGATAAAATGGTTTTTTTGCAAGGGAGAGAGAAAAATGTAGAAAGGCAGAAGCTACAGGATTGTGTGCTGTGCTCATGCCTGTTAGAGCCCTTCATTCTGTGTGTATTTGTAAGGAAGGACTAGTTGTATTGTTCAGGGGAACTGTTCATCTCTTCTTTAATTGTCTGTTTAACAGATGGTTAGAATAACCACATGTCCCATATTTACATGGATGAAATTATTGAGACTCAGAATTTAGCCAGGACATTTTTTTCCCTGTCTTGTTTGTATCTCTTAAAATATAGGTACCATAGATTTTTAAACATAAATGCAATTAACCTGAGGCATAGAACATCTACATTCCTTGTTGCTTTTGGGTACAATATGGAATTGTTATAAAATATTAATAGAAACATAACATGAAACTCAAGCATGCTAGTAACTGACATGACAGCTCCATTGGGCAGAAGTATTTATACATTTCACAGAAACAATATCTGTTCATTTCAAAGTATAAAGAGTCCCATTAGCAACAAGAGTCCATGATTCAGAAATTCCCTAAATTTAAAGCCCAGTGCATGCAGCTTCAACCAGAGGGAAAGTCATACTGCAGTCAGAGGGAAAGTCATACTGATGATCACTGAACATAAAACTTTGCAGAACATCACATAAACAGTGAATCTATGCAATGAAATCTTCACCAGCCACCAAGCAGTCCCAAACCCTTCTCTAAGTGAAACTCGGGGTTCAATGTTATTCTTTCTCTTCAGAGTAGAGCCACATCATTCCTTAATCTAATTGTGGCCCAAAGCAGAAAGTTCTATTGCTTTTGGTGACTAAGAAACAACACTTCAAGAAATTAACACCCTATTTTCCAGGTTTTCTATCTCTATGCATGGAAATGTGTCAATTATCTAGAACAAAACTATAAGAATTTTTAGGAAGACCAAGACAACCTGATCTACTGTGGACTACTAAAGGCAGAGAGGCTTCAGAGTCACCATTAAACCAAACAGTGAGAACCTGAACTCAAGGAGAGTCCTGTGCCTTCTGCAACCTGGGAAAGGGATAGAAAAGCATTTAAAGCAAATCCTTCAGGTGGACATGTTCAAAGGACAAAACCAGTAATTTGGTTCAAGTGAACATTTTCTGTACAAACACTAAAATGTCATCTGGGTGGCAGTCTGGTAGCCTGAGAGACAGATGCATTTGTGGGACTTGGAGACTGTCTGGCCACTCACTGAACCAAATTAAATAAATGGTTGGTGACAAAGGAGACAATGTCTGATATCTCGGAGCTTGGAGTGAAGAGACCATTCTCTAGCTCTGGTTTCGTACTAAATAGTTGTATAACCCAAGAATGTGACACCTTTTCTGTCTAAGTCTAGGTTCCCTCCCAGTAAAACAAGGAAGCTGAACTTAATGAGCAAAGAAACATTTACAATATGAGGATTTGCTCATTCTGGCCCAAGGTGTGTTGAAATCATTTATGATGTTTAACTACTGTGCTTTCCTTCTGTGTGCTCCTCTTTTCCCAGAGTGCTTATCAAGGTACACCCAAGCCTAACCAATGTCTTTTAATGATACAGACACATTTTAATTTCGTGTGACAAATCAACTATTAAATTGTGAGTGACGCATTTTGTTCTATTACACCTTAATTATTCAACTGCCTGTGGTTAGCTATGGAAGCTATTTTCCTAACTTAAGTACTTCCTTAAGACGTTGCATTTGGCCTGCTGTGAACTTATGTTTCAGGGGTAGACAAATAAAGGAAGTGCCATGAGAAGCACTAGTATCTGTAGTTCCTCCTGGAGCTAATTTCCTGAAGAAGCTGCAAATTGCAATCATTTCAACTGAGAGACTCCACCCACCTATAAAGCACAAGTGTCTAAGTACAGTAGTAAAACCTGCCTGGGCCCCTAGGCCAGATCTTTAACGTGTTTCCCTAGACACAAGCCCCTGTCTGGGGCTCTGATTTCACAACTGAAAACACTAAGCGCCATAATGTAATAATAAGGTACATGCTAACAACAGCCATTTAATCTCAGCAACTTACTACACTATTAAAAGAGTAAAATAAAATTGCCTGATACTGCTTCACCAGCAGCTTGCTAACTGGATTTGGATTTTGTTGGGATCTGAACTATTCCCAACAGTGGTTGAGAAAGATTGTGAAGTTATATATTCCTTCCTTGGTCAGGGGGCACTCCAGAGACAGTATCTATTTATTTTTAAGGTGATAAAATAAAAAAGAAAACATAAAGAAAGGACAGGCACACTGCTAGATCATTCTTAGAAACCAGAGGCATGCTGTGAATAGGAAGTTTATGGTAGCTAGGCACCAGTATATAAACTGATCAAAGGGGCAGATAGGAAATCATAGGAGGCCGTTGGAGACAGATTATTTTTAAAGCACTGTAGTCTTTTATGGACTGAGGAGAAACACCATGAAGAACTTTATTATTATTATTATTTTTAGTTTCACAAATGGCTGTGTGAATTTGAGTTGCTAAATCACTGTGAAGAATGATATTTCAAAATAAGGCAAGAGAATGTAGTTTTCTCTTTCACTGTGTTCCTTTCTTCTTTCCTTACCTGAAAAGAACAAAAAGACAGAAGTAGCAACTGGTCCTTTCTACTCCTCTGCCTTAGCCCTACATCCTCAACCCCCACCTACCCAATTCCTTTGATCCAATTTCTCAGAAGGTACTGACAGAAAAGAAAGGCAGCTGTCAGATTCTTACCAGAGCCTGCCAAAGCCCATTCTAGAATGACAGATTTTTAAATGAATAAACCATAGCTTTGTGTCCATCACACTGTATACCTCAAACCTGTAATTCATTTTAGACTCTATCTATAACATCATAAGCACATATAATAGTATCATTCATAAAGACAGAAGATTTTTTCTTAAGGAAAACATAGTTCTTTGTTGTTATAATATTTCAAAGACCTAATCTGTGGGTCACCTCTCTACTACTATGTCTGTGTAGAAATTCTTGGGTGAGTTTTAGATATGATAATCCCATATCAATGGATGATAGCATTCTTTTAATGAAAAAACCATCATATTTCAAAAGTAAGACTAGTACATTACTAAAAATTAGCAAACAAATAAGTAAAATCTAGGCAGCAAATCAGAGAAGTGTGACTTAAATCCACCCAGCAAGCACAGCTCCTGTGTTATAACTTCCTTTGTATTTCCCTACAATGCTTTAAACATTTGCTGTTACAGTAATTGATATGACTTTATTTGTTAGGGTTGGATGTTGGCTGAAGGTAAAATTTTATCTTTCCTACCAAGTTTAGAATGTCTGAAAAACTCAGATAGTGTGAGCAAAGGAAACTGCTTGGTTATTCTATAAAAGTATCTACTCTTAGAGATGGATGCTTCTCTCCACACGAAAGAGCCGCTTCTGCTATTAACTGTAGAAACAAGCATATTGAATTATTTCTGCAGACTGACTGTGAAATTCCAACACCTAAGATTGTATTAAGTATTAAGTATGTAAGTATTAAGGAAATAGAGGGTCAGGAAGATATCTATGTCATGATAAGGGAGCTCAAGTGAATGAAATTAGTAACAAATATTAAGGAGACTGTTTTCCCCTTCACAAGAAGTCAGAAGTTTGTAATTAGGACACGAGAATCAGATATTGGTTCTGCCCACACCTTAGTCTTCAACATTCCAGACTCCAGAACCGAGAATAATTATTCCCTATTATTTACAATAGACTTAATCTTGGTGATTTTGCCATTGTAGACCAAAGGAGTAATAATAGACTAGCCTGGACCACTGGTAGTCTTCTTCCTTTTAGGAGAGAAGCAGGGAAGACCAGAACTGCTAAGAGGAAAAAGAGTAGATGCTGAGTGAATTAATCCTTGTTCTTATCCTAACTCACATATCAGACAAGAATATCTCCATTTATCTATGGGTGCCATGGGATGGATATATACTTCAACTGACATTCAACTGCTACAGGGTATACTGGTATACTTCTTTCTCTTGGGAAAGCAATGAAAGATCTCTCTCTATTTCAGTAAAATCTACAATGACTAAGTGTAGGTCATTGTTTACAAATTAATAATCCCCTAACATTTGTGAATGAATTTGTGGAAAGCCTATGTTTAGAAAACTTAAATTCAAAGCTGACTTTAATAGTACCTAGTAATGTCATTGGTTTGTTAAGCTATATCCCATACCAAAATGATTTCATTTGGTGGGTAGCAGGAAACATATGAACAGTATCTACTTTATGGGTTGCTCATTGTATTCATTATCTTAGTATTTTGTTCCTCAAGAGGATGTACCAGAGTTAGAAAACAGAATTGCTATCTGACCTTCTATCTTCTGGTATCAGCTTTAACCTTATGTCAGAGCATTGGAGATTTTGTGTTCAGCATGAAGTCCTATGTGTGGGTTTTCAAGTATTAAAGCTGAGTGTTTTTATGTTATGAAAAAGTGTCAATTAGGAGGAGTGTGTGTGAGAGAGAGAGAGAGAAAGAGAGAGAGAACTATAGAGAAGAGAGCTAGAAACAGAGAATGTCTGACTACATTCCCACCAAACCTTGCAACTGTCCCTCCTGTACAAGTCCCAAGTTTCTGTATCACAAATAGCAAAAACCAAAAATGCATCTTCATGTTTTCTTTTGCCTCTAACATTCAATATAATGTTTATAAAGAGATTATTATATTAAGAATTTCAATATATTCTATGAATTAATATAAGCAGAAATACAAATTAATATAAAACTTAACCTTAAGGTTTTATTTTTTCAGATAGATACAAATAAATTAATGAAAATATCATTGTTGTTAAGTGTTTGACCAACATCACTTTATAAAATTTTACATTAATTGTTTCAATTAAAATATTCAGATCTTTGAGGAAAATTGTCCCACATGTAGGCTCAGTAGAGAAAATCTGGCTAAAGCAAACACCTTGGGCCTAGAGCACATAAGATTCAGCTGTATACCCACAAGAATGAGTCTATGAATAATTTAACTAGTTGGTCTATGGTCAGTTTTCTTGACTATATAAACTGGACCATAGGTTCTTCCTGGGTTCGTGCTGGGACTCTAAGTAGGAAGATGAAGATGAGAAAATAAAACATCAAAAACTGGGGTCAAATTGACTGAGAGGGCTGATGACCCAAGTCATCATGTTTGTTAGTATAACAGTTCCATAGCTACCCCTCAAACGAAGAAACAGAAGACAAGTTAGAAAAGGCAGCAGACAGCAGGAGCAAATGGAGCTCAAAGAAGATGTATCTCCTCTCCCGCATGCTACATGTGCTCTAGTAAGCACAGAATTTCACATCTCAGTATCTAGAACATTTGATCACAGCTGGAACTGTCAAACACCAGGCCCCAATCTTGGGTACCTAAAGTCCTATTGTCAGACCACTTCTGGCCTCAACAAGCATGACTGTTGCCATGGAACCAAACCTCAGTGATCCTTGTTCCATTCATAAGACCCTGAAGAGTATTTGACCCTACCTATCTGTGCAACAAAATATGAGTAACAATAGTCCTCAAACGAGTGAATGTAAAGCCTCCAGGAGTCAATGGACATGGCACTTGATAAACATGCCATATATCTGTTGCAGGATATTTGATCACACTGTGAACTCTGAGATGTGTGACTGGAAAACAAAATTACCTCTTTCTAGTTGTGATGGAGCTTAGCCCTTCCCACACATCTTTAATCCCTCTGGCTGGAATACAGACATGCCTTTATAAACACCTTCAGTCCAAAACAATGACAGTTAAGTTAGTTTGTCAAAGGGCATACCCAAGTTTTAAAGTGATGTCTAATTGAGGGGCAGACAAAGGGATGAATCAGAGAAAGATTTGACAGAATAGGGCATGTCCATTCTTATGAGGAGAGGAAAGGAAAACTACTTAAGATGCAGTGGGGAGAGAGAGAGAGAGAGAGAGAGAGAGAGAGAGAGAGAGAGAGAGGAAGAAGGCAATTTTACCTAGTGATTTTTTAAAATTAATTTTTATTGGATATTTTGTTTACCTAGAGATATTTAAAGAGATAGGTTGAAAAAAGAACAAGCTAGACACAGGTGAAGATAGAATGAGAATGAGCCAAAGATTAGAACAGATTACCAAAGTTATGAGGCCAAGCAGAGCAATTTGGGAGAAGCTGAGAGAAGCCAGATTGAATCAATCAGCTAAGAGAGGAGTTTGAACCAGAACTGCTGAGTTGAACCAGCCAGCCAAAATTCAGAAAGAACTAGAAAGAGTACACTTATTCAGCAGTAAGTTTCAGAGACTGAAAACATTCTAGGCCTCAATATGATTATACAGAGGCTAGAAGCTTCCAGGACTAGGCCTATGTTAGCAGATGGTGGCAGTAGGCTTTGGAGATGACAGTTATATCAGGTAAATAAAAGTTGCTTTTATACGCATCAAGTAGATATTTGACTGATATTACTACATCTGTTAGTACAGGGTTGATATTTGAACATATTCACCAAATAATTGTTTAAAAATTTGTCATTGAGGTGAACAATAAGAAATCTCTAAGTCAGCATCAGTTTTGGAATTTAGGACAAGAAGACTAGAGAAAATAGATATACTTTATGTCCTCAAGACCACCCACAGTGACACAGCTGGAGAAAGAAAAGGTAAGGATGTCTCTGACCTTTGTCAAAACCCTGAGAAAACTGGAAAATTAGAAGACTTTGTCTGTGTATAAGAAAATGATAAGTTACTAGAAATGGTTCAGTGCCAGAAATAGAGAAAAGATAAAGGTCGGGGACATTGATTTATTTCTGCACTGTTCTTGTTCCTCAATGTCCTGAAAGTAACATCACCTATCCCTTGACAACAAAATTCAGCAACCCTAGCCTGAAGCCTTCACAGATAGATACCAATGGAACATTAAACATCAAGCACAGCTAGGGAATATTATGACACAGGCAGTCATAATTGACTGTAAGAATAGGTCACTTTGTGTTCAGGGCCTGAGGGTGTGACCTTTCATCTTTTTTTCCTGTTAGACTTTGATATTATAAATAGGAATTTGGTTACTATTATGGAAAATTATTATAGCTTGAGGGGTGTGATGACTTGTACTAATTGAGCTATATCACACTGAAATATCGTGGATGCAGTCTACTCATCACTAACCTTTAGGAAAACTCGAGATTTAACTCAGTAATATAACCACCTCTCATCTACTGTTTTATTAAACATATACCTTAGGCACAGTGTGCCAATGACTGCCTACCCTACCCAACTGAATCATGCCTACACTCATTGATCGATTTGCCTTCTGACATCTCACCATTCTGTGTATAAATAACACGACTCTCCAACATCTTCACTATGCACACTGAGTGAGTAAATTCACCACTGTCACTTAAATTTAACAGTTCTTTTTGCTGCCCTCCATGTTCAAAGTCTGTGAATGAATAGGTGAAGTGGAGAAAATAATTTTAGCAGCAGATTATGCTTTAGGAAAGCAACTCACATGCCATCAAGCCTGAAAATCTTGGCTACATGATTCTAATGACAACCAGGAAGTCAAGGATGTGGGTTGACATATGGAGCAGAGACTTCAGAAATGATCATCTCAAACTTCTTCTAGCGATCTTAGTTCTTTTAAGGAATATGTATTATAATCAAGGTACGGATTCTAGATTCTCATCTTAGAATACAGAAGTTAATAAAGAGAAACTATCTGAAAATTTGATATTTCTGTTAAATAAATATAACTTATTTTGGATCATTCCATACTGATGGATAGGAGTAATTTTCAAATGGACGGATGGAAGGACGGGTGCTCGTTAGAGGCAGAGAAGTGAGGAGACTCACTACTAGGACTTCAAGACTTTACAAATTATTCATTGTTTGCTCTTTTGTTTGTTTTCTGTGTGTCTGGAACTTGGGGGAAAATATTTGCTTCCAACAACTTTGTTTTTGTAATTCAAAGCCTTACTTTCTTCTATTGCTGATTACTTTTTTGTCAGATTCCCTTTCTTGGTAAACAATATTTATTGTACACATGCTTCACAGCAGAGGAATGATTGTAAGAGAAGACAAAGGCATCATCTATTTTTTGTCTATTGTGTCTTTAACAGCATCAAACTGATCATATGACAATGAGAAAGCATGATTATAGTCTCCTTGTTGGTTTAGTTTTACAGATATAATACAGAAAAAGTCAAACTTTGTAATGTGAATGCCTCTAAAATATTAAATATCCCTCAGATATCTTACTGTGTAAAAATATACTTATTGGTCTTCATGTTTAAAATACAGAATGCTATTCCTTTAGTTTGAATCATTCGACATTGATATGTACTCATCAAGGATCAATTTTGCATATGATAATTTTATCATGGTTTTTATTTTTTAAAATTTGAGACAGTCTTTTACATAGCTCAGGGTAGTGATGAATTTACTAGGAGCCTAGACTAGCCTTGCTGCATTTCTTCTGCTTCAGTCTTCCAAGTGCTGGGAAGCAAGTTTACACCATTGTGCCTGGGACTGCACATTCCTATCCAGCAGTAGTCAGAGCCAAGTGACACACAGATTTTTTTTATACTAAATATAGGGAATTATTCAGTCTTAAAGTTGAAACAGACAAGCATATTTATTCCTAATTTGAACTTTATTTATTTTGATTTGGATGTGAAAGGAGAGAGAGGAGAGAGAGAGAGAGAGAGAGGAGAGAGAGAGAGAGAGCCCAAGAGTACAAGAGGTCAATAGAATTTAGTTTACTTTTTACAAGAGAAACTCCTGGGTCTTGAATTTGAGCTTATTGATAATGTCATTACCTGTTAAGCCATCTCACCACCACGGTTCCTTTCTTAACAATCTCATACAGCGTTATGCTTTCTCCTATGTATCTGTTACAAAACTTTCAGAATTCCAGTGAAGTAGATTGAGGTCAGGAGATTGTGGCAGCTTCTGTTTCTGTTAACACCTTAGACTATGACTGATCTGCAAGTAAAGTTGTCCTTAAAATCCTGTCTGAGAAGCAAGCAGAATATAATTTAATCCAGTAGTAGAGAACTTGCCTGCATAAAACCTACTATAGTGTTCCATCCACAATAAGAAAATTAATTCAGCTAAGGAATTAGATTATCTAATTAAAGTTTGGCAGGAAAAATGGAATTTGATATTTGACCAAATGTGGAATTCAATGGTAAAACATCTCTTTTTGTTTTTTAGATATATTTATTTTCTTTTGTGTGTTTAAGTGTTTTGCCTATGTATGTGCATTACATGTGTGCCTGGTTCCTGCAGTAGTCAGCGGGCTGTGAGCCACTCTTGGTGTGGCAGGAACTGAACCCTGGTCTTCTGCCAGCACAAATCCCTGACTTACCTGTCTAAGCCCTAGAGGTAGAGAATATCAAGATTAAGCCACCTATATCATGATGCAAGAAGGATGAATACACCATTTTTGTCAGCTCTATCATCTTTAATATGCTCATATGTATACTAGTCTTTATACTTAGCAAATTAAAATTTCTTGTCAAGTGCAAGGTAGCATTTATAAACCATGCATTGACCAAAGATAAGCTACTCTGTTTTACCAATATTATCTGCTGAGGTTGCTCTGTCTAAAAAGGTTCACAAGTCCTGTTTAATTCCACCCATTACAGAAGGATCAAAGCCTCTCTAGTTCACTTTCTAGGTCTAAGAAAGGGCCTATCAGGAAATAAGAACTCTGTCCATTTGCCCAATGTTCAGATGATAAGCAAACATGCAATCTTGAAGATTTCAATAAGTATCATAGAGCATGCCATAGGCTCTCTTGAACTCTTTTAAAATTTTATTCATCGAACACATAGAATTCAATATTTGAAAAACAAAGACTTTCTGAAAGTACTTTAATCCAGATGTGCTGTGGTTATGCTTTAGGTGGTCCAGTGCATCTTTGACTGAGAGTCTCAATGATCTGGTGGGTGGCTAGGTGATCAGAACTACTGAATCGCTCCACAGAGAGGAAGTATTAGGAACCCATACTAGAAGATGATATCATGCCTTGCCTGTGTGGCCCTTATGTCATTGAGAAGGAAAGAAAGATATTTTTCATAATTCTCTGAAAAGAATGAGGCCTCTGCTTTTCTAAATGTACACACATATTCCAGAAGGGGGCAGTACTGAGACTTGTCCATGGAAGGTAAACAGAACTGATAGCAACTTGCAGACTTGTGCTTCTGTTCCAAAACCCAGACCTGGGATATGAGGAGTAGAGAAATGTTTTTATTTGATCAAGGATAACATGAAGATTTACACAGAGGGTGAGGGCATTAAGACTGAAATACCTGGGAATTAGAGAGAAAGTTATTTTGGGATGATGAAAATATGAAGATCTAGACCTACCTTTATAGCTTCAGGACATAGAGGCCTCCTGGAGAAAAGTGTTAGTGACTATATAATTTGGTTATATTTGCCTCTGATCACAGGATCTACACCCACATTAGCAAGACTAAAGAATACTTAATTAAAATTTTGGCAACAGAATACTAATATAATGGAGTATATTGATTTAATGTATGTATTAAATGGCATGTATGCATAGGTATTTTTAATTTTTCACAAATTCAACAACTGCACTTAGCATAGAATTATAAGGCATTTAGGAACTACTGTGTAAAGATATTGATTATGAGAGCTGATGACTTAATTTTAATCCCCAGGACCCACACTGGAAACAGAGAAGGACTTTCCTTGAGTCATTCGTTGATGTCTACATGTTAGCTGGGCATACATGCGCCCATGTGCATACAATGAATTAATGAATAAATAAATATGTAAGTTAATTTTAAAATTTTAAGATATTTAAAATACAAACTTATAATCTTGGCTTGGAACATGTCTCAGTGACACAAGATTCTGAATCTAATCGCCAGCATCAAAACCAAGCCAAACCAAAGCCACCAGCAAGGGTGAATCCAAAAGACAATGCAAAATGAGAAGCTACTTCATTGTCAACAAAATCAAAGTATGACCTGACTAGTGTCGTGCTATTTGTGATGCCCGATAATGAAAATAAATGGCAATGTTTATATACTTTGAATAATGAACTTTGTTTCCCTATCGTGGAATGGATCTGTCCACCTATAAGAAAAGAATTTGCTGTGGAATGAAGGCTGTTTTGCTTTGGAAACAGTCTCATCCACCTTTTGATGATCACAGCTTCTGGTTGTACCCAGAGGTCATATCAAGTGATTGACATGCACACATGTCTCAGTAAGTATACACTAAAGTATAACATTAGTAACTTATCTAGCAGTCACTTCACAGGGTGCAGCCCCGGCATCAAATTACATGTGACAATATTCCCTTACTTCTGCTTCTCTGAAGACTTCCAGTGTGTCTGCCATGCTAACAAACTCTTTACTATCTGATTGATGATGGAACTCTAGAAGATTCAGATGCAGGATGCAATGTATTGAAACAGCTTTTAGAAGTATGGCCTCGCTAGCAAGTATAAAACTATGAGGAAGGAAGACTGATAGTGTAATGATTTTTGCTGGGTTGGTGAGTATAAACATTAGCATAAGTGGAGAGGGGTATTTATAGTCAACATTCTAGATAGTGCTGTTGAAAGGTAACTAATCTGGAGGAGAAGTCTAATAAATAACATGAGTGATAAATAATAAAAGTTATTAATATGTATAACTATATATCTGTTAAGAGGAGAATCTGTTCAGTGAGATCCATGTGGATGCCTGAAGACCATGAGAGGAGAACATTTTATCCATCCACCATGTGGGTTCTGTAGATCCAGAACATGGCAGCAAGAGCTTTTACTAGCTCAGTCACCTGCCTGACCCATGACATTATTATTTATTGAATTTTAAATTGGTATCTATTCTGTAATTTAATTTTTTAATTGACAAAATTTGGGTGAAGATAACTAGCTTTTTTGTTGGTTTTGTGTGTGTGTGTGTTTTATTTTCTTTTGCACACATCTGAGAAATCAGTTATCATTTTCGTGCCGATTTTTCATTTCGCTTTTGTGGCAGCATTACAAATTTCAGTGCAAAACAGGTCTCTTACAGTAGTTTTCTTTTCATATTTTACATGATTTGGAGGAACCAATTCCTAAAGATCAAATGGGTGCACTTTCTTAGCATCTTCTATACGTTAAAACTTTTAACGGCTGAATTAAGTGTACAAGAGTTTATGTCAGATGGGACACTATTAAAAAAGCAATTAAAGCCTAATCCTCATTTCTTCATAGAGTCAGGGGGAAGCCAAAAGGAAGAGTTTCATTAAATCTAACAGGCTCCTTTATCCATTTGTATTAACTTCCTCCCACTGTCCAATCTTCAGCCAAGGATGTTTAATTAACTAATCTGATATACCTCTCCCTTTTTGTCTTTCCACCGGTGATAATGAGGAGCCACATGTCTTCTGGGTCGGCTGCAGCGGGGTGTAGTGATGAATAATCAGCCCCATAAAGAGAAAGTAACTTTCATTGGTTTCCATCCCACAGATTGATAAAACGCAGAGAGGGCTTCCGGTGGCAAAACATCAATTAATTCAGCAAATGCAGGAAGGTGCTGCCATCACAGAAGTTTCCATCTTGGAAACTATCTTCATGCATGCTATTTCTTTAATCTACAAAGTCCTCTCTTTGTGCCCAGGAAACGTTTGTCTATCTCTGCAGTCCTACCCAAGCCCTTATCTCTGTGTTCCTTCCCCCGACCCCCACATAGCTGGCTTCAATGTTTGTATCTCTTTATAGGGGTTTGCTTTGCCCAAGGGTATATTGAACATCTTCCTCGTGGAAGAAAATAATATAGAATTTACCACGTTATGACTTTAATTTTTAGTAACATTATTTACCCAAGTGTTCTACAGAAAAGAGTGAAAAAATTCTTGGCATTGTAGATTGGTGGTTTATCAAAAAACAAATAAACTATTACAACTAGTTATTGTGTTGAAAATAAGACATCACCAACTTTCTGGAAACAGTCCAAAGTTGTCTTTCTCTGTCACACAGATAATCTGGATATTTTTGTAGAAATTACAGTCATCTTCTCCCTATTCCCAGGATTTGTTTTGCCGTGAACTTAATCGCCACACTGAGTTTTTAATAGTAACAACCGTTCTTTATTTTATGCTTTGGCATTTTATGTTAGTGTTTACTGTGATTCACCTCTAAGGTTGGAAGGTATTCATCACCTTTGTATTTTGTAAATTTTAGCTTATCCATCCTTTGCACTTAAATTTCTACATTAAGCTTTCTTTGTCTTGTGCATGGGTGTGCACTCCATTTTCCTTCTGTCTCTGAACACGGGATCTTGTTACTTAGGAAAAACAGTTCTCCACAGCGAAACACTTCTTTTGTTTTGTTTTGTTTTTTCCAGACAGGGTTTCTCTGTGTAGTCCTAGCTGTCCTGGAACTCACTCAGTAGACCAGGCTGTCCTCGAACTCAGAAATCTGCCTGCCTCTGCCTCCCAAGTGCTGGGATAAAAGGGGAGCGCCACCACTGCCCGGCTAGTGAAACCCTTCTTGATGGACAGTCTAAATGTCCACCTCTTTTCTCATTATCCAATTCTCTATAATGGTGAATTATAGAGAATTCTCACACTAAGGCCAGTGACTCAGTTACTCTAGCTCTGTACAAGATTGATGCTTTCTATTTTAAGGCACTAATTTGGCTCTTTGTGTTACCTTAGCTTTCTATCTGTTCTTACACATTTCCATAGTAATCATAAAGTCACCTTGACAATAGGTGGGGAAAAAAAATTAAAGCTAAAATGCTGGTGTTCTGAGATGGAGAGACCTTTTATCTGTTGTCATTGAGCAAAAGGTTTGCAATAACTCTTCTACAGATATCTATCAGATTAAAGATAACTCTTTTTATTAATAATTGCCTATTGCATAAATGAATCTTGACATTTGCAAGATGCTTCTATTAAATCAAATGAGAATATTCTAAGTCAGTTTCCTTTAATATTTTTGCATGGAAAATTTATTTTTAAATTATTCACAAAATTAGTATTACTGGAATAGATTGGCTTTTTCTGTTTTTCCATTTTGGAGCATTCGAGATTTAATTTACTAACATTGAATTTAAAATATTTATATAAAACTTCAAATGGAGAAAATTCCTTCAGTTTGACACTTTTAAACTTGTCCAAATGACCACGTAGACCACCCACTGTGTATTATTCTTCTTTTCTTACTTCTGGGTCCTCCAGTTTGTGATTACAAACAAGATTAACCAAGGCTTTCTGTATAATCATTTTTTTTTAAATGATTCCCTTACCTCCTGTTAGGCAGATGCAATGAAGTCCCATTGTTATTCTTAGTGTTCTGGTTGAGTTGAGAGTTAGTTTTCATCTTAATAAGGTTGAACACACTTATGCTCTATTGTAACGTCTGGAATGTAGTCCTTCAGAGGTAGGAACTGAACACCTGGCTTGCTACTCAGACTCCACCCTGAAATCTAGTTTCCCTCATAGTGAACATCTGTATTGTGTTCCTGCCTCTGAGAGCAGGCATTATCAGGTTGCTGCATTACGAGTTCACACATGCACTGAGGAGAAATGAGGCTACATGCTGAGGGGCTCTTTTCTGTCGCTTTTTTTTTTAGGACATCCTAGTTTTGTTTTTATTGCTTTAATACAGTATTTTGAAAAAAACAACAACTTAAAGAAGAATGGAGTCCATCATGGTAAGGAAGTCAAGGCTGCTGGAAGTGTAAAGACTAAGTCATATCATCCGTAGTCAGGAGCAGAAGGAAATGAATCCATGAAAGCTTGCTTGTGTTCAGCTTGCCTTTTCACGTTTCCACAGGTCAGGGTCCAGCCTTTGAAGTGGATGTGTCCAGTTGTAGGCCAATCTCCCCATATTGATGAAGGCAACTAAAATAATCCCATACATTATCCCCACAGGTCACCATGATCTTGATAATCCCTCACTGGGACTCTTTTCTCAAGAGATTCTAGGTTGTGTTTAATAAAGAGTTTAAACAAACCATCACAACTTCCAAATTCTCATTTCTTTAGTCCTGAGTATCTTTGTGTTTCAATATAAAAGCTTTGGAAATTGTTCGTAGTCTTTCAACACCAGGTTTTTGTTTGTTTATATTTTGTTTTGTTGTTTCTGCTTGGGATTTTCTTGGCCTTATGTCTTCTCTTCTTGTGAATTGTCATATATCTTGAGTGTAAAAATGACACAGGCAGAAACTTTAAAGATTACCTCTATTCTCTGAGACACTGTCAAGTCTTGACCATTGTGGTCACTCTCCAGTGCTTTTAGACAGATTCTGTTGCTTAATTCAGCTGATTGAGCTGTTTCTGATGAGAATATTGCTCTTCCTCTGAAACCCAATCCATCATAATCAAATCAAAATTAGTAACTGATGTTTAAGATTATTTTTGTTACATAATTGCTTTTCCCTTGCCTCTACATTAGTTTTTATATTTGTAAGACTAGACTAAGCTTTGAAAAATCAGACATTTCTTTTAATCCTGAATTTAAAAAATTCAGTGATTTGAAAGTTCTGCTTAGACTCTGAAAGTACCAATCTGTACCAAATCCTCTAAGAAGCTTGAGACAATTTTTTAGACTCAAAATAAACTCACTGTACCTTACACACACACACACACACACACACACACACACACACACATACTTATACACATACACACAGAGAAAGAGATATGAATTATCCCTAGGAGGCCTTAGATTAATATGTGGTCTTTAACCATATATCAGTTATTAACCTTGACCAACTTCCTGTCAAATGAATGTGCCTGGAAAAACATCTATTCCATGGCCATAATGGCTTAGTCATTTTGAACCACCTTAAACTGTTAACCTGTTTCCAGGAAAGTTTGATTGATTCAGTGTACTAAAAAATCACAGTCTAAACCAGAAACATTTGTTTTCTGGTAATTGGACTTCAAGATAAAGCCTGACAACAGGGTTCTTTACTCATAGACTCTTAATTAAGCTGTACAGCCAAGGATAACTCCCTGTAGCTATGTTGTTTTGATGTGAATTGACAAAGACAAATAATTACAGGGACAAAATTAAGTAATTGACTTAAGAAAGAGGAACAAGAGGCTCCCATGGGTAATCTGCCCTTGACAAGTAGAAAAAAAATACCTTTTCTGTTGATGTTCTGAGAATACATCCCTTGTCCCTTTCATGTGGAAGGTTTTGACTTTGGGAAAACTCATTCTCTTAAGAGAAGAAGAATTAATAGAAAACTGACATAACCATAGGCTGTAATTTAGCATAACTTTAAAGACTCATTGTACTATTTTTAACCATATTTCTTTGTGTGTATGTGGGCACATGGGTGCTAAAGCCACTGGAGGCCAGAGCATCTATTATTTTTGGAGCTGGAGTTGTGAGCCACCTGGAATAGTTGTTGAGAACCAAATTAGAGTCCTATGCAAAGGTAATATCTGCTCTTAACCACTGAGCTATTTCTTCAATATATAGAATAATATTTAATATCTTCCTGCTTTATATTTCTCTATTTCTTACACAAGTTCAGACTATGAGTTACCATTATTTTGAAGATCTGATTTAACAGTGTGGACTCTGGAATCAACATGACAGAATCATAACTTGGCTAATTTAATTTTTAATATTAATTAAAAATAGATTAATGTTTATAATCTCTTCTTTGTTTGGTTTTAATATGTCTATGTACATCAAATTAAGCATTGTCATGTGATCTAAAGAAAAAATAGCACTTTGTGCTTTTAGGAAATTGTATTTGTCTTGGTAGGTACATTTTAGCCCCATGATAGAAAATATGAAGACATATGAATTAATAATTTATTTCTGGCAGATGAGAATTGTAATTCTCAATGTTCATTATACTTAGTATCTCCTACAATACCAAGTAGATAAAACAAGACTTGATTAAGGATAAGATCCACACTCCCAACACATATACAACAGAGAACTGCCAGGTCTGGACTCAGTCAGAGGAGATGCACCTAACCCTCAAGAGACTTGAGGCTGCAGGGAGTGGGGGGGGTCTGGTGGGGTAGGGCTGGGAGATGGGGACATCCTCTTGGAGATGGGGGGGAGAAGGTATGGAATGTTTGACAGTCAGAGGGTGGACCTGGAGGGGGATAAAGTCTGGACTGTAAAAAAAAAAAAAAGACTAAAGAATAAATTTAAAAAGTTTGAAAAAAAGTAAAACAATCCTCCAAGATTGGAAGCATATGACAAAAGCAAAATTAATAATAATACTAGTAATAATAATAACAATAATAATAATAATGAATGACTGTTACTGTTTTATTTAATGTTTTGATGTTTTTAGTAGTTCTCTAGTTCAAAATGATTGTTAGGGTAACAAGAGAATGCAAGGATAACCACATTAATTCATCTATAAAAACGGTATAGTAAATACACTCTCTTGAAGTACAAGTATCAGAAACAATAGTTGTGGGGTATAGAATAATCAGGACCTGCTAAATGCTGGGGAATGCACTCATATCCACTGGTATCCCAGAACTATCGGCAATGGTTATATGCTACTGGCACTGATGTATGCTGATGGTATTGCATGGTAACCTGAGGGTTGCATTACACTGAGACTGTAGGCATGGCTCAGCCACTAAAAACTTCCACTGCTTTTAAAGAGCTTATGATTATCTGTGGATATAGGCAGGGTATTTAACACCCTCTTCTGGCCCCTGTATGTAACTGCACTCACATGCAGGTATCCACACACAAACATAAAAGCAGGTAGATAGTTAATTTTTAATCTTAAAAAGACAAAAGGCAAAGGATGGAGTTTTAATTAAATAATATTATATTTAATTAAATATGCCTTGAAACTTGTATCTGCCCACTCCCACTTCACAGGCTGTTCCACAGCATGAGAGCATGGCTCCTCAGGATTTGGTTCAGCTGGTCCTCTGAATGCAATATATGAACCATGAAGGGAGAATTTCAGCTACCTGAGATTTTACATTTTACTTCAGCCATGACACAAAACTTTTAATCCATAAATGAGTTGCTCCATAGAGAATGGTTTGAAAAGAAATGCAAGGCCAATTGAACAGTGTGGATTACTGTGGATGTAAGCTGAGTGTCAATTGAACAGTGTGGATTACCGTGGACGTAAACTGAGTGTCTATTGAACAGTGTGGATTACCGTGGATGTAAGCTGAGTGTCAATTGAACAGTGTGGATTACCGTGGATGTAAGCTGAGTGTCAATTGAACAGTGTGGATTACCATGGACGTAAGCTGAGTGTCGATTGAACAGTGTGGATTACCGTGGACGTAAACTGAGTGTCGATTGAACAGTGTGGATTACCGTGGACGTAAGCTGAGTGTCGATTGAACAGTGTGGATTACCGTGGACATAAGCTGAGTGTCGATTGAACAGTGTGGATTACCGTGGACGTAAGCTGAGTGTCAATTGAACAGTGTGGATTACCGTGGATGTAAGCTGAGTGTCAATTGAACAGTGTGGATTACCGTGGACGTAAGCTGGGTGTCAGTTGAACAGTGTGGATTACCGTGGACGTAAGATGAGTGTCAATTGAACAGTGTGGATTACCGTGGATGTAAGCTGAGTGTCAATTGAACAGTGTGGATTACCGTGGATGTAAGCTGAGTGTCAATTGAACAGTGTGGATTACCGCGGATGTAAGCTGAGTGTCAATCCACCAGATTTCTGTATATTTTACATCTCAAATATGTGAAAGAAATTAAAAGCAAAATATTTGAGGTAACCTAAGGGAATGCAATGATGTGCTTTATAAAGATGTTTTGCTTAGTGTCTGGTTGGCTTATAGTGTAGTAGTCACATAAAAATATAATGAAGCTGAAAAATTCCTATTTCAGAGCTAGCCCCCATAATATTACAGCTCTGTCCATATGTGTGATGGTTAGTGTCAGCTGCCAGCATGACCACCTGTAGAATCACCTAGGACATGTAGCTGTGAGTATGACGGTAGAGGATTATCCTTTCTGTCATCATTGGCTGGGTCTGTTTAACTGTGGGTGGATCAATTCCATCAGAAAGGGATCCTGGAATGTGTAAGTTGAAAGGAAGCTGAGAAATATGCTTGCATTTATCGCAGTCTTCTGACTTGTGAAGCCATGGAATCATCTACTTTAATCTCCCGCTGCCTTGACCTCCACAGAGTGATGGATGGTCCTCGAACTGTGAGCTGAAATAAATCCTTCCTCTCTTAAGTTGATTTTGTTGAGGAATTCTATCACAGTAGCAGGAAAAGAAGAGAAGAAAACACATTTTGGTGATACTTGTGTAAATCACATCATTGCATTGCTGGCTGTCCAAGAGGATAGCACCAATAATTAGGCATAACACACAGTGTATGATACTAAATGATGATGTTATGTGTCACGTCTCTGTGACTAAATGGCACGTGACTGTATAGTATTTTTCAGCAGGCTGGCAGACAGCAAATTTTGTAATAGTTCATACAAGTAGCATAATTACAATGAGTATTATTTGCCATCGTAACTGAAAGGTCAGAGATTAAAGTGCGTTATGATTTTACTGAAAGCAATAGACCAATTCCGTAGAACAGTTATCAAAGTGAAGACAACCATTTAAAATCAGTTACATAAGATCATAACAATGGAAAGAGCTTTGTATGTTACAGATGAGTGTGAGAATCTTCCGGCTTGAAAGTATATGCTGATAACTGATTTCCATTTCTTTCATAGTGTTCTCTACACATCTATAATCACCATCAATTTGTCTGCTTATCCGTTAGCAATTAGGAAAACAGTGAGTTAACTTGTGGTCATATAACAGACATTTAAGCCCTGAGCATGTCTCAAATTGACCTTACAGAGTTCTATAACAAATTTAATACTAAACAAAATGCATATATTGTTTTTTATTGCACTCTTTAATTTGTAAATTTTTCTGTGTGTGCATGTATGTGCATGTATACATGTGAAAGTGTAACTGTAGGTGTATGAATGCTACAGAGTATGCATGGCACCTTGGCTGTTAGTCTTTATCTCTGATATTGTCTGAAATGGGGTCTCTTTATTGTTCACAACACCATATACCAGACTGTATGGACCACAAGCGTCCAAATATTCTTACCTGTTGCTGCCTATCTCACAGGAGAAGTATTGGAATTACAGATTCACAAGACAGTGTTGGGTTTAAGTGAATTGAGAATCCCAACTCCTGTCCTTGGTCTTGCATAGCAACTGCTCTACTTATTGAGCCCTCTCTGTGGCTTAGTCTAAAGTTCTCTTTAGGTCTTCTCTCCTCCAAAGTCATGCAGTTTCTGAATGGCTTAGTGTCCTGGACAGAAAGCAGTACAAGGAATTTGAAAAACATATTTATGTGTCATGTAATACACAATGAAGCCAACTGTAAAGATAACTTTTAATGTGGCTAAAATTAAGTGCTTTTATTAAAGAAAGCTCCAAACAATTAAAAGGAGCAGACATTTACTACTTAATTACGGGAAACGCAGAAGGTATTCTAGCAGACAGGAAGAGAAGAGGATAACAAGTATTCAACCATCACTGTAACTTCAGGGAAGCTATTTTTTCACACAGGTTCATTTCACATACCACCCTTAAAACTTATTTTTAGAACTAAGGTGGCTCTTGCAGCTTGATTCCCTGTATTGTGTTATTATTACTATTTTCTTACAGAAACAACAGAATAATAAATGTATTTTCTCTTGTTCAAGTATTCTATTTGTGCAAATTTGTATTAAGTAAAATGTACTTAAATTATCATTTTATAGTAAATTTAATACTAAAATTTTATGTTACATAAAATATAAATATATACATAGAGAGTCAAAAATTTAAGAATTAAACAGTTATTAGTTTGCTATTTGCCTTTGTGATTAAGAGATGTTAATCGTCAACTGAGATTGACCACACAGAACTTTTCAAAGTGCTATTGTGTTAGTGTCAACCAAAATTCCTTCATAGCAACATTGTACTTTTCCTCATTTGAGAGGATGCCAAGACAAAAATATGTCTGCTTAGAATTCATATACATACATACATACATACATACATACATACATATATACATACACACACATATTTGTACCTATACCATCTATATCTATATGTGTATGTATGTATGTATGTATGTATGTATGTATGTATATGAATGAAGTAACCTACACAGATTCATACATATAATATGGTCTATTCTCAGAATATAAATCTAGAAGAAACCCAGAAATTCAAATATATTCATTAATTGCTCATGTTAAATGTTATACAAAGTTATTATACATTGCATGGAGATATCTGATGCACCTTTGCTTAAGGGAAGTTGTGCCGAGCAACTGTAAATGATAAAATGTTGTCCAGAACACATATTTTGAGCACAATGGATTTAGCTCACTTTATTATAAAGTCAGCATAATAAAGATAATTCTGTTGGACTCAAAGGTCTCTTTTTGAGTTACTGTCTAGCTCTGATAATTTAGAAAGGACACTTCACTTTAGTTAATTTTTTCACCTTTTAAATGATAATTTTGCTATTTTTGGGCTTGACATAATGTGATAATTGGTTGAAGGAAGCATTTTGGGAAGTATTTAGCATATAACAAGTTCTCCATAATTAAATTTTGTTCTTGGTAGAGACAAGAATCTCATGAAGAATAAATAGTTTCTTACTAGGGTCAGCAGTGGGTCCCAATAATCAGAAAGCTTGAGTTTCACAGGTCCATACAGCTACTGCATCATTTACTCCTGTAACATATTTAAAAGGTGGTCTTACCTTAAACAAATATGGTCATTTTTATTCATACCAAAATGCACATGGCTCCTCTATTGACAGTTTATTGTTGATCAAGCCAGGGGTGTTAATGTAACTAAGCACATCATCCCAGAGCATCTTAGAGTGCATGCACTTTGAACATAGACCACTAGAAAAAAAATATACTATGGAAGAGAATTTTCACTTTTTACAGCAGAAGGTTCCAGAAAAGACAACATATGCTCACAGTACCATCTCAGGGGGAAAAACATGGCCCCAGTTACAGTATATTCTTGTATTCAACTACATATCTTAAAATGTTTGGGCATTTCTTTCTGAAACTGAGATGTTTTGGGCCACAGAATAATTGTGCACTTTCTCAAAAGTCATGACCTCTGCTAGCTGCTTGGAGCCAAGAAGCAGATGGTGGCAGCTGTATTGGGCCAACAATGATAATTCTTTTTCTTCCAATTTTTAATATAATATGATCAGTTTATTATGATACTAACTAAAATTTTCCACATTTTAGAGTCCTTTTAATATAGGTCTTGGAATAGTTTCCAGCCAAAGCTCTTAATTTGACTGAGACCCTTATCAGCTCCTCCCACACTTTTAAAACAGTTTTTATTGATTCCTTGTAAGTTTTGGATCATGCATACCAACCCAGCATGGCTTTAGTGTGGTTTTTAGAGATCCAAGCTCTGGTCTTCACATTTGCATAGCAAATTCTTTGTTCACTGAGCCACATGTCTAGCCCTTTATCTAGGAACTTAAGACACTAAATTTTATTTTCCCAAGTCTCCACAAACGCAGACAGTGCTATAAAACTTGGCACATTTCCTGTAACTCATAAGTGTTCTCTGACCCTCAACATGTTTGCCCCAACACAGCACACTGAAGTGAACCTCCTACCACAAGTAGAGATTCCTAGTGAGAGGTAAAACCACAAGCCTGTGATGTCCGCTGATACAAACCGGAAAAATATTTTCCTAGATCCCACTTCATCATTTCATCACTGATTTTGAGTTGCAAAGGTCAGATCATAATGGCTGACAAATTGTGATAGAATATAGCTTAGTTGATTTTCTCATAAACATGAATAGAGATCAGAAATACTGTTTTCTAATGTTCTTAATGTACTACAGAACATAATGATGGAAAATTACCTACCACATTTTTGTTGTTGTTGTTGTTATTTAAAGGTCATAAGCCTTTTCTTAGGAAATTAATGTTTCTTAATTGACATGAGCTAATGTAGTCCAAAGAGATGGAAACAGATGGACATAATGTGAACAGGTGGACACAGTGTGAACAGGTGGGCATAGTGTGAACATGCCGGCATGGTGTGTACAGGTGGACATAGTGTGCACAGGTAGACACAGTGTGAACAGGTGGTATAGGTTGTGTGAAATAATGAAGAATGTGACTACACTCAAGCTTTGTCAATTATTATCTGTATGATTCTACTTATTTTATTTCTGCATGTTTGTGTATGTGATATGTATGTGTACATATGTTCAGATATATACAGGTTCATGTGTGTGGGATGCATGCCTATGCACATATGTGTACATAGAGTCCAAAAGTTGGTGTTCACTTTCTTCCTCTATAACTGTCCCCTTTACTTATTGTAAAAGGTGTCTCCCTGAACCAAGCTAGCTAGCTTTCCCAGGGAAATCCCCGGTCACTACCTCCTGAGTGCACAGGCAGCCTCCATGCCCACTTGACTCTTCTGAGCATTCTGCAATCAATACTCTGGGCCTCAGAATTGTGCAGCAAACATTTTATCCAGTACTCTCACTCCAGTATGGGAGATTTTTAGACAAATTTGCACTTGTCTAAAATTTTAATTTGTCAAATTTTAACTTACATTTACACAAGTTGCAAATAAAAAAAAATCTATTAAATTCTCCTCAGAAGACATGATGGGGATGAAGAGGTATATTTATAGTTCTTCAATATGCAAATCTTTCTATCATGTGCAATAGGATATGGAAATGGAGTATGCAAGAGACACTGATGATGCTACATAACCGTACACTTCAGATTACTATATTTAAAAGAGTAAGTATGTTAAAAAAAAAAAAAAAAAAAAACAGGAGAAGACAATGCACAAAATCTATTTGTATTAGAGTTTGTCAAAGTTTAAGGGGGTGATTAGTCTGAGTCCTGACTCTTCCATACTACAGTAAAGTTGGAAATTATTCTATTGTTGTCTACAATAAACCTCATATACTATTGGCATCTTTGTGTCAGTTATTCTTATACAAAGGCCTAGGGAAACTTAAGATCTTTTTAAGCTGCCTCCTTCTTATATGAATGCAATTAAAAATGCTTTCCCGTGTTGAATCCTATGTCATTCTCTTTACTCTTACTAGTTTAATGGCCTCTCCTAGAATTATCTGGGAGTCTTCATTCTCAGTTTGACCCTGGCATATCTTCTTGTAGATTCTCTACTTGATTCAGAGGTGGAAGGTGAAACATTTTGTTTTCTGTAACATCTGAAAAACTTCTTTCTTGTTCATGAGTGGCTGCAGTCATACCTTATGTTTCAAGAGACCCCACTGGTGTTAGTGTCCACTTGGTCCTGAGAGAGAAAGAGAGAGATGAGGGGATGGAGAGAGAAAGAAAGAAAGAGAGAGAGAGAGAGAGAGAGAGAGAGAGAGAGAGAGAGAGAATACAAAAGCAATTGTCACCATGCTAAAAATGACTTCTTACCCTTTGGAAGTGAAAATAATTTTGATGTGATAATAACTAGCATGTTTGCATTTTATTAGCAGACCTTATGTAGATAGTATTATTGCCAGGAAAATACAGTATCAGTATTTTTACTATATAAGAAAAGCTGTGGTCAAAGCCATATCTTGTTAATAAAGGGTGCTAAACCAAGAGGTGTGCCTTTTTGGAAAAAAAAAAAAAAAGTCATGCTATTTCCCCATTCTTTTTCCTCCTATCTCCAGCAATCTCTCTCTCTAATTAAAGGTGTTTCCACTCATAAAAGCCATAAAGCAAAACCCTGTGGCACATTAACCTACTTTCAAGGGTTATTGCCCTTTTCAGGAAGGCTCTGTATTAGTTCAAGGATACAGTGTTGCTTATTTGCTGTGCTATTGCTCAATATCCACCCTGTAAATATCCTACTACATCATAAGCTTGGATTGCCGAAAGAGAACACAAGGAACCCGGACAACCTTAGCACCATCCTGGCTTTTC
This sequence comes from Arvicanthis niloticus, assembly GCF_011762505.2. NCBI lineage: Eukaryota > Metazoa > Chordata > Mammalia > Rodentia > Muridae > Arvicanthis > Arvicanthis niloticus. Next base: position 70,117,229 of record NC_047669.1, on the reverse strand, counting down.
CATTTGAAATTTATTCTGTTTCCCATCTATGCAGTGAGTAATGACTGGAGCTGCTACTTCTAATCATCTTGTGACTATTAATATGGCAATAAGTCTCATTCCCTTCAAAAGTACTTGGGAAAAACATGTTCACCTTTAGTCATCTGGGTTTCTTGAGTTTACATGTAATCCTGTTTTTGTATCTCACTGATCGAAGGCTGGTCTGCTCGGGCTAATTATTACATTCCTTCATGCATTTATTGCTTATTGAACTTGTAGTTTCATGGCACACTGTTCAGTCATTTTATGCAGGCATTTGTTGATAGGCTGATGGGCATGTGTATGCATGCTTGTGTGGGTATTTCTATGTCTCTACTTACTTCTACCTCATGCAATCTATACTAACTTGGGTTTCAGACACCTGACTGAATTTACCTTTTCTCTACACAGTTAAGTAGATGGTGTTACAATTAGCTGTGAATCTGAGTACTGTCCTTTTCTGATGCTGTGTTCAATCAGATTTTTCTATCACCTTAGAAACAAACAGCGTAATGCAAAGTCTTATAGCACTGTTACCAAGACTCAAAACTCCTTAACTTGTCAAATGTCTCCATGACAAAGCTTTGAATCTTGTTGATGGATCCTGGTGGATTTTCCCACCAATTGTATCTGTGTATTTTCATGCTCACAGTTGACCTGATAAAAAGCCCTGTGATTTGAGTCTAATTAGTTAAGTTTTAAATGAAAGAAGTTCATAGAAACTTTGAGAACTAAGAAATCTCTCTATCTTGTGTTAGTCAGACCTCATTAGATTCTTTGGATCCAAATTAGCTAATATCCACAGAAATGTATTTCTGCAACACACATACACAAACACACACAGAGAGACAGACGAGAGAGAGAGAGAGAGAGAGAGAGAGAGAGAGAGAGAGAGAGAGAGAAAGACTGAAACTTATTCTCCAGTAGTACATGGATGACAGATATGATAATCTCTTTTTAAGGAATATCACAAAGATTAATAGCATAGTCCTTTAAAATTCCCCTACAACTTTTCCTAATCATAAGTGTTGTTACCGTCAGGTCCATACATATAATATGCTCTTCTCTGGCTCACTTGCATTTACCCCTCTCCTTACTTGTTAGTTTCACGGTTGGAGAGAAGAATATGATACCTCCCTTTATACCAAGGAGACAAAGAAAGGGATACAGTCTGACTCCAAGAAGACACCACAATTGTTCAATAGATTTAGTCTTTTCTCTGGAGCTAGTGTGAATAAATTAAAAACAAGTTCCTGTTACAGAGGGTAAATCAAGGCATTAGGTTAGATGGTAGTCATAGGGTCAGCTATTAGTTGATTCTAAAAGCACTAACCATTCTCCAGAGTGAGGATTCTCCTTTAGAATTATAATAGTATACATAGTAAGTAATTCCATAAACTTATAAGCAAATATTCCAAATGCATTAATTAGCTCTGTATTTGGGAAATAAAGAATTGTACCTATATTATATTTTCCTGTAATAAAGAATTGTACCTATATTATATTTTTACTGTATCACTAAAAAAAATTTAGGAAACAATTACTTGGAAGAAGGATAAAGACTAATGACAAGAGAGACAGGAGAGAGTAATGGTGAGTCAATGTAGTCAAAGTATAGTTGAAAAATATCATTATTAATCTCATTGTTTTACAGAACAAATGCACATTAAAAATGTGTTTAAATAAAATCTGCAATGAACATGGGAAATGCAGGTTATTTTATCAAAGCTTACTTTTTCTTTTCATCCCTGCATTATGGCTTTATTTTGGATGCTTTGTCCATTGCTATGAAGTCAGTCAGTCTTGTGGGACACACAGACTCTGAGACCAGATGTCATCAAACTCCTTAATTATTTTACTGTTGGAAGAAACACAAGATTCTTCTTCCTATTAGGAAGCCTCCACACTGATAAGCAAATTTTGCATTTTTATGCTGCTGTTTGATGATTATCCTTAAAATAGATTTTAAATTGTTTCTAAGTCTCATATATTATACTGAAAACTATACAATAAATTTCACTTGAAGACCTTATTTCTTTCATATTTAGTAGTCTTATTTACTTTTAGTTTGTATTGTGTTTTCATATAGATGAAGGAGAATCAGAGGATATTTATTTTTATCAGTTTATAGTTCTCCTAAGACTGTAGTATTTCTTGCAATTACATTTATATTACATATTAGCAATTTAGCACAATGCTCCTAATAACGGCACTAAAGAGTTTTGTTTATTAAATCTCTAAATTTAGGGGGTGTTATAACTGTCTTCAGTTAGGACACTGAAAGTGCAATTAATCCAAGGTTTCCCCATCTGATCCATGAAACTGTCGTGGGGCAGAGGCTGTCTCAATTAGTAAGCAAACTTACTCCTGTGTATTTGAGTAATATGTGAGCAAAGAAATCTCTGGAGGGGTTGGGACACAGCTTTAGTTAATAAACTCCTTGCACTGTGTTTGCTCCCCATAACTGACACACATTTGCATGGAATTTCATCTTACAATGTTCTTTTCTGTTAAGGGAAATCCTGGTATTCTCTATGCTGACATCCATGTTGTTAGGATACTTGAGTGGTAGGGACTTGAGATATCCGTTCTCTGCCTCTTTTGATCAGGAAGAAGTTGTATGCTGTGTTTGCATAAGAGAATGTGAGCACACGCCCTAATTTTTCTTTTTGTTCTTAACTATGCATTTGGTCCTCACAGAAATTATAAGAACATCTGGTAAACAACCAAGAATGTGTTCTTAAATGCTATTTTAGGAAACAGATGCAGGTTTTCTGTGAAAGCCTTTCAAACATCTCCAAGTGATTTAGAAATAAACAGATTGCAGGTGTGTTATTAAAGTTGATTTTTAAGAAGTTCGAATGTGTGTCCTTCACCACTCTTTTGTTAGAGACAGAACGGAAGCACTATGGTTTGGGATACGGAGGACCACTCTTCAGCATGAAACACAGAACTAACAATCACAGTGTTTGTTTGAATAGTTTCCTTATCCAGGAAGATCTAAATCCTTCCCAGGGCCATTAATTCTTTTAAAAAACATTCCATGAAGGCAGTGAGCATGTTGAGCTTGCCTTCTGTTGAGGAGGAAATTCAAGTCCACTCATATAAGGAATTTTCTTGATGCAAGTTGATAACTGGAGGGGGGTGGGTTTACTGGGTCTTGAAACCTGTTTGAATATTAGCCAACCAAACCAAAACTATTCCATGTGTTTATTTAACAACAGGAATGTTGATAGTGTTAAAAATGTGGAGGTTTCATAAAAAAACAAAAACAAAAACTTGTCTTTTGCTTATTGTTAAGGTTGGATGGCTTCCATGATCGTGAATGTAATCTCACCTGGCCAAACCCAAACACAGGTACCTCATGCTTAGGTTAGAGACCCTAGCACTCTTCTCACATGTGCCACTTAATTCTTTTCTCCTCCAGTTCTGGTTTCAGCAAGCATTTGTGTTTGGGAAACTGTGAGGTCTGATCAATGGAAAGTGTACACTTGAGTGGGAGGCAAGCCCACAGCAACAATTGTTCTCTTGGGATATCTAGAAGGCGCCGGAGGAACTGTACCTTTTGAACAGTGCTTATCTTGCAGTCCTGAGGTGATCCAGTTTGGATGAGTTGATAAAAGAACAAACAAGCAAATGTCTTATAATAGTGTTTGGTGCAAGCTGTTTCCTACTGGAACTATGTGTGAGGATAAACTCTTCTTAGCGAGAAAGTGGATTGGAGAGAATTTTGAGAACAAGAACTCATTGGTTGAATTTATAGTTTCTGTACTACTCAGTTTTTGACAACAACAAAAACAGGCTTATTGTAACTGTGATTTCAGCCCTAGTACTAAGGATGGCTACCAGTTAGGGTTTCTGTTACTGTGATGAAACACTGTGACCAAACTCAACTTAGAGAAGAAAAGGTTTGTTTCATCTTATGATTCTCAGGTCACAGTTACCACTGTGGAAAGTCAGAGAAGCAGCTGGTGGTTGGCAGATCCTTGGAGGCATAGACTAATGCAGAGACCATGGAGGGACACTGCTTACTGGCTTGCTACACATGACTTCCTCACCCTACTTCCCTTCTTCATATGACAAAAGTATATCTAAATAAACCTTTCTTGTGTTTCTAATTATGAAAGTAATTGTTCGATATGGCTGGAAAATGAAACGATTTGGTTGATAGAAGAAGGCAACACAGGTGTAAATAATAACCCGTGGAAATTTCAGTTTATTTTCAAATAAAACCACCATCTCAAATTTTACCCCATTTTCTGCCTGTGCAGTGGAAGCCACTGATAATATCTAGCTGATGTACTTGTCAGTCATCATTGGAGCAGAAATTTCCTTTTCTCTCTGAGTTCAGAGAAAATCACAACAAGGCAAATTGAGAAAGATTGGCTGATGTAGCTGAGACTCATATAGCAGAAGTTTAATGTTCCTAACTGAAACTCCATTTCTGGCAAGATCATAAAACAATACCAGGCAATGAAAAGTAACCCTCAGAAGACATCAAGTGACTGCCTCGCAGTGACTTTCTTCAATTAGACAATGCATAAAATGCATCTGTACATTATTTCCCAAACTTACAAATGCATACCATTAAAAAATTTTATTTAATTCGTAATTCATTTTTATTCTGACTAATTTAAGTGTTTGTCAATTATAGTCAAAAGTTTTGCACTGTATTGAAATTATTTATTATTCAAGTAATGTATTGCACAGACTCCACACTCACCAATAAGTAATAACAAGCCACAGTAAAATGGAGCTTGGTAGACTAAGAAGAAAAATAGAATTTAAATAAATGAGCAAAGAGAAATAGGCTTGCAGAATATTCTTAGAAAATGTAAGGAGATAAAATTTGTAGTTTTCTGGGACGTTATTTTTATCTTTCAGAGGCAATAGCTAAGTGTTCATGTGCACGCAAAGCTGAGAGAGCCATAGCTCGGCATCATGTTAAGTGTCTCCGCAAAATCATCAACCCCCAAAAGAGCTGGAAAATGGCATAATTTGCATTTTAAGTAGATTCAAACTTCTACATGACAAGATTAATTTTAAAATTATATTATTCATTCCTTGTCAAATATTTTCTTAATGAACCAGGCAACAGTTCTGTAGCTGTGGAGATACAGGAAAAGGCAGCAAAGTCATCTGTACGGTGGGAAACAAATCAACCATAAGAGTGGTGACAGATAGTTGGTCATATACAAGTAGCCTACAGTCCTTTCCTCAGCTACAATGTCACAGTTACCAAAGGACTGTCCAGAACAACCTTACACTGACTTTATATGTAAATGGGAGAGAGAAAGACAAAGGAAGAGAGAGAGAGAGAGAGAGAGAGAGAGAGAGAGAGAGAGAGAGAGAGCTTTCTACATGCCATGATCCATAAAAATACTTTGATTTAAGTCCCAACAGAACACAGAGCACATGTGCTTTCTATTGCCTAGTGCTTTGGGGCCTGATATCTCTAGAATGAAGTAGTCATTATATGTATGATCCCTCAGGCCTATTCTACATTTTGTATTTCACACAGATCCTATTTAAAAATAAGCAATGCACACACGTGTATATTATGTGTTCTAAGCTTTTGACCTGGAGGCAGCCCTGGAAAGGCAGGACCAACCAGCCTGGTAACACAAGAATGAGATATTATACTGTTGGTTCAGTAGAAAATGCAAGACATTTTAGAAGCCATTTGATAATCACATACAGGTCCTCAGTGCAGGAGCCCTTAGGAAGGATCAAAGGTGAGACAAGAGATAAGATAAGGAGCTGAAATACTTGTTTGATTGGACCAGAAATTTGAGTGTGTGCCAGGCATACCTTTTCTGTTGGACTTATATACAAACTAAACGCTGTGCCATTTGTGAAAGCATTCTCACCAAAGAAAAGTTAGAAATTCCTTGGAACACCCTTTTTCATTTTTCACTCCTTTCTTTGTTTTTAATTTTAGTTATGAATGGAAAGACTGCTCTCACCTGTCACAGTGTGGTTTTCTTACAGGCAAAAGAATGTGTTGGCTCTCAGATGCATTTTTTTTTAACCTGAATTAAATAAGACTTAGTGACTAAATGAACAACAAACTCATGACCCTGGAACTTTGTAGGACACAATAAGCCACTGTCTTCTGTTAGTGCTAGGATACAGTGGGAAGATAAAGGCTGAGGCAACTTTTAATCCTGCAGAGACAAAGCCAGATAACCCTGGTAACTGTGCAAGATAAGGAAATATGGAAGACACTACATCAGAAGGTCATGAGAAGAAGTGCCTTTGTTTTTTGAGGAAACCCTTCACATGGACACATCCTGAGCATGGTAGAAGATAGGCTGTGGGCTCAGCTTAATTGCACATGCATGGTCATGCGGTGATATTATTTCTATTATTTTCTGTGCCTTGGTTTAGTAGGATGGTGTCAGTTAACCACTTAGTTTGTTCCCCCACTGTCTAGTTTGCGTTCAGTAGATGTTAAGTTATAAAAAGCAGAGATAACATCAATCGAATATTTCTTGGTGTCCAGGTCTTTTTCAGGATCCATTACAGAATATACTTGTTGAATGATTGGAAGCAATTAGGAGATATCTTACAGGGCACTTTTCAAATTTCTTTACAAGTATAAAATGTCTATAAATATTTGAAATAAGAGCTTGAACAACTTCTCAGTTTCTCATATTTGTCTTGAAAATACATTAGTTCAACATGTTATAACGTTTTCTGTCTATTTTTTTTTAAAAAACTGAAAATCAAGAAAGCCATGCATGGCTTGTTCCAATAATGGTCTTCCCCAGTGTGGTCTGAACTTGGTTTTAAGTAAGACACTTAATGTCTAACCCTATTATAATTTGCAAACATTGGTTGCCTAAGGCAGACAGAATCTTAATTTGAATTTTAAGTGGAAAGTTAATTGTTTTGTAAATTAATCAGTAACTTGGCTTAGCTCTATTTGCCCTGTTAATTACTTTTTGCTGTCCTGTTAACTTCAATGTTACAAGAGAATGTCATTTCTTGGGTACCCATATTCACTGTTCACCATAGGGATGTGTGTGTGTGCAGGTGTGTGGGGGTGTGTGCTTTCCAAGAAGAGCCCTTTGTCTTGTGAAAATTTGCCCTATGATTTTTCATATTGAATAACAACCTTTTTCTGGTAAAGGAGACAGCTTATTACTGGTGACCCTACTAAAAGTGCTATGGAACTGACAACATGTAGAACAGCTCTTATATAGCTGTGTTCTACCGAAGCTTCATCTGCTACAAAAGAGGCATCCTTGCAGAGATGCACAGAATTGGTTTGCTTTAGTGCCAGGGCTATAGTGGGGGAAGACATTGACAGATTTTGAAATCTACCAAGGCCTTTTCAAACCTGTTAGTTGTGAGGTTATGGACCAGGCATTGCATATTCTAACCCTTGCTTTATTTTTTTTTTAATTTTAACTCTAGAACATAACACTGGTGGCATTTAAATATGGTGTCTGAGAAGTTCAAATCACATAAATAATTAATCATGATAACATTTAATCACCCTTATTGTAAATATAACTAAGCATTATGAAGTAGTTCTTAGATTAACATAATATTAGTTAATGTTTCTCTAAAATATACTATTTATGCCTATGTAATTATATTGAAAATATCTTACATAATTTTTTCTTTATTCTCTCTTTGCATAATTAATAAGGCTTAAAGTTCCTATGAATTGCTCAGGATTGAGAATAGAATTACAGGAAAATCACAAGGTATACTTGTTGGGGCTTTGTTGCTTCATGTTACTCCTTCTGGCACTAATGAGTTTCTCCTGGCTGGAATTTCCCACCACAGATAACTGCTTCTCTTGCTCTGACGATATATAGCTTACCATGTGCTTCCATGGCAGAGGAGATGTCAAAATTATTTTATAATATTTTTCAAAAAAATTCAAAAAAATATATTGGATGCAGTTTTTATGCAATGTAAAAAGGTTTCTTTTGTCTTTGGTCAAAGGAAGAAAAAAATCTAAATG
>NC_047669.1:69688873-69708025 GCF_011762505.2 Arvicanthis niloticus | reverse complement strand
CATGTTTCTGCGCCTATTAAAAGACAGAAGAGTATGGCTGTATGAATGTGGATAGACAAGGAAACAGAGAGAGGGAGGATGAAACCATCGATGGAATAACCTGTTGCTGTACCCAATTAAGGCTACTCAAATCTATCCTGGAAGCGGCAGCAGGCAGCACTCCTAACTACCCGCCCCAATGTTCTTGGTTCCAGAATGAAACACACACACACACACACACACACACACAGGGCCTTTATATTTTAATATGCCTTAAACAGCCCAATGGATGAGCAACTTCCTAAACCTCACAAGGATGATCCATCCCCACCCCAAATATTTCATATTACTAATTCTATATTCTATCTTTGCTGCCATAGATCCAGTTGGGGACCCTCTTGGGGCAGCTTTCCCTGGCACCTACATGACAGCTATTTCTCTGTATTCTGCACCTCTCAGTCATGGTGTCTCTTCTTCTTCAACATGGCAGTTCTCTTTCTTCCTACTTCTCCTCCATCCCTTGCCCAGGAATCCTAGCTTAAGAATACAAGCAGCTACAATAGCCTAGGATTGTGCCTCCAGCAGCTGTTTTATCAGCTAGACCTCAGCTCCTGAAGCTTCCAAAATATCACCTGAGGACCTGAATACATGAGCTCGCAAGAATATGTTTCATCTCAAACCATAATATTAGGTTAGCGTTTGATTTGAATAAGTATGTTCTATAGGCCTATCAATTAGACACATCAAATATCTTTAGACTACTTAGTATGTAACATATTTTCCATATTAATTTCTCATACAAATCTTACAGGGTAAGAATCGTAAATAACCAACCTGTACTTTCCAAATGTAAAGTGCTGAATACCCATGTGTATGTGTGGCAGTAACCAGGACTTGAACCATTGTGTACTTGGCTCCAGAACCCATTCTACCTACATTTCCTATGGATAATCTAGCTTTTTTTTTTCTCTATTCTTAGTCTCCTGGAATTTCAGCTTTTATCAGTAGATGCATTACCTAGGTAACTCTATCAAGGCACACACAAAGCTACATATCTGTGACTTCGGACTTTTACACAGCTATTCCTGTTCAGTCTACTATAATGCAGTGATATAAGATAACAGAGACCATTTTTGAAAATGGAATTTGTCTCTGTACCTTATTGGTGTTTTATCTTTCAAGAAACATTGGGACATTTTACTATGGGGATGAATTTACCTATGGAGATGTCACCTATCAAGTCAGCCCTAACATCCGTCTGCACACTATAGCCATGAGCCACCTACCCTGCAAAGTGCATGTGATTCTGTCTAAATTTTTTCTCTCGAGAAGGATCCATATGTCTCTCTCTTGTTCACACAGATTTTTACACATCCGTATTCTGGAAGATTTGGCTCAATGTATATATGATGTTATATCTTCATATCTATATACAAGTGTTAGTCCCTAAAACAACCTGTTTATATACAGTATTGTCCCGGTAGAGACATTCTACCTTTCCCTTAGATTTTTATTATATCCCCCTAAAAAGATTCCATACATTTGACTTGCAAATGAAATTAAAGACTCTCTTTTAGTTTGTAAAGCAAAGAAGCTATTTAAAGGTATTTTTGTTTTAAAGGCAGTTTACTCTTCTAGGACAGAGTGAGTGGCTTGTTTTATGTGTTTAATCTCACTTTTCTGTCTTGCCCTGAAGCTATTTAATAGGTAGTAAACTACTCTAGGGTTTCACCGTGCCAATTTTAACACAATTGACAGTAATAAGAATCCCATGGACAGCAGAAGCCTTTACCACACTGGCCTACTGTCTGCAGAGGGTCCTGTGTTGATTTCATTGCTGGCTCTCTGTCATGAGGGCTGTTTGCCTCCAAGATATTTCAGTGCCTGGGCAGTTAAGATATTTTCTTGACAGGCAGCCAAGCAAGCCAAGTATATGATTCAGTTTCCTAGGAGGAAAAAAGATTCTTCCCATTTGTTACTTCTATTTGAGTCATGGATATGAAAGATTTATTGGTTTTTGTAATCAAAGCATATTTTATAATTTATGGAAGAGAGGGTATCCATTTATTACATTGCACTGGACAATTTATTTATAAAATTGTTATTACCTTATACATTGGGCCAATATTGCCTTCCACTAAGAATAGATGAGATAAGATGGGTTGTAAACTCATAAGACCTTCTCCCTCCTGTCTCTCTCTAAGGAGAAAGAGATGTTGCTTCCTATTGCCTGACAAGAAGCAAATTCTCTACACAGAAACTAGAGCAGGATGTCATATCAAAGCAGAACTGCCATGACACCCCTGGACAGAGTCCTTGGCTTCCACTGGCTCAAATATTTCATTAGCCCCTTCATCCCTGGTCAGGCTCTGCAATAAAGGCACTATACACACAGCTTTTCTGTGAGTTTGATTTAGAGTGTCTCTAAACACCTCTTTTCTAGAAAAATTAATTTTCTCCAAAAATAATAAGCTTCCTGAAGACAAAAAAAAAATTCTATTTTGAAAAATTTCCCACCTCCTTTAGGTTCACGACCCAGACCCAAAGGATATGTCTAAATATTCACTTTATCAAGATAAAGTTCTTCATGGGACATGGAAAAACGCACTTTTCGTCCCATTACTCAGGAGATGGAAACACATAGAACCTAAATCCTCAAACATCCTGGACTACAAAGTTCAAGGTCAGCATCGGCTACGTAGAGAAACAAGTACAATATAATGTTTAAAAGGTCTTTATTATCCTAAGGATTTGAATTATAGGTGCAAAGGACAAGACACAAGGTAACATAAAAAGATGCCACTTCTGTGGACCTTGTGGGGCACAAGCCAATGAAAGCATTCTATTAGACAGATGCTGTGGTCCAATAGAATTCCATGGAGTCACCTTTATGGGTCATTTAAAGTCCAAAGAAATCAAGAAGGTAACAGATTCAGACACCAAAAGCAAGAGTACTTACTGCTCTTACAGAGGATTAGAACACAGTTTGGTTTTCAAAATCAGTGTTAGGTAGTTCACTACAGCCTATAAATCCAGCTTCCAGGAATCTGATGTCTTCTTTAGCTCCCCATGATGCACACATACACATGCGCATACACATACAGAAAGACACAGACACACGTGCCCATTACACAAGAATGTAAATCTGAAAAAAGAGATGAATGGCAGTGCAGGATGTCAAGTTTGATCTCTGCTCTTGGCCCACACATGCTCAAATACACACAAAGACACACACCACCTGCACAAACACACAAGCCTACTGCCATACACTCTTAAACATACATGAAAAATACATATAACAAGGAGACTTTAAGGAACAATGACAATCAATGACGGAAGAAATAAATATAAATTGCTTTGAATTTGTGTAAATGAGAAATCCATATACTAATCAAATACAGAGAGAGAGAGAGAGAGAGAGAGAGAGAGAGAGAGAGAGAGAGAGAGAGAGAGAGAGAACATAGAGATGCGGTGATTGAGAAAATCCAGTGACTTTATGAACTGTGAAGAAACCATTTCTCCCATGTTGAGATAAAAATTTTGTGCACTATGTAAAGGTTTCTTTGTATTATTCAAATGTATGTGGCTTTCTGTAGCAGCATAGAGTTGAGTACTGTCTGGGACATTGGTATTTTTATTTTTATGTATCATCATCTGTAAACGGTCTTCTCCATCACCTTTGAATGGTTTAATAAAGAGCTTAATGGCCGATACCTGAGGCAGGAGAGGAAAGGCAGGAAGGACTTCAGGGAAGAGAAGAAACTCTGGGGAATTGAGAGGCAGGTGAGTTGTTAGCCAGATACAGAGGAAGTCAGACATACCAGGACTGAAAGAGAGATAACAGGCCATGTGGAAAATATGGACTAGAATTAATGGGTTAATTAAGTTATAGACGCTAGATTGGGGATAACAAGATAAGGCCAAAACTTTCATAAATAAATATGTCTCTGTGTCGTTATTCAGGTGCTGGCAGGTCATAGTGTCTAGCAATACTTACGGACATTATGCACTTCCCAGAAGACCACTAACCCCTGGGTGTGGGATCTCACACTAGTACTAAAATGATTAAGCATTTTAATCCAGATTGCCTATGCTGAGACCATGTATTCCAATAAAGTTTGCAAACTAATAAAATGGTGTCCTGCCATGTGTATACATCTGTACTAACTTTAGTATTACAGGCAGGTGGGGAAGGCTGGCAGTTCCTTGAGGGTGGAAAAAGACAACTCATGAAACGGGAAATAAGGGAAATAATGACTAAATAAATGCTCATCAATAGACCAATAAATGAATTAGTCATACTGAATCCCACCTGTGGAATGCAGATGCACCAATAACCCCAAATGTGTGGGCATTTCCCCTCTCTGTGGAGGAAATATCTGTTACACATAACTGATTATCTGGGTGACTTTGTCTGGGAGGCCCCAGCATGAGTTATACAACATGTGGCCAATAGTTCCCCTTGCACACTGTCACTAAGAACTGGCTGTATAATTGCATGAATTCACTCCTACTACTTCTGATATCACAGTGAACATCATAGATCTTGAAGGGGTGGGGTTGATGCCAAAAAAGATGTTAGAGATGAGATGATCTGAAGCAAGTATTCAGTCCCACCATATGTCAGTTTGTCCCTGTTTCCAGGTGAGAGACAGGAAGGCTATGAAATGGGGGTCTGAGGAAGACTGAGAGTAGGATGGGGTGGTGAAAACCAGCTTTCTTACTAAAGAGCCTTATGTGAAATTTGTTCCAATGCAGAGTTTGGGGTTTTGTGTTTTGCTTTCTTGGGGTGGGAGTAGTTTGTCTTGTTTTTGTTTTGTTTTGTTTTGTTTGTTTCAGAATTTGAGGGAAAGCCAGACTCATTGTTTCTGGTTTCTCTCTCTCTCTCTCTCTCTCTCTCTCTCTCTCTCTCTCTCTCACTAACCACTGACTCTCATCAAAAAGCCAGACAGGCTTGGCTATGCTATCAGTCATCCTGTATTTAGAGAAGCCAACTTGAGGATCATTAACTTAGGATAAACATACATTCTTTGTGTATATTCCTTGGTCTACAAATGCTAGTTGAACTCCTGAGTATCACCCTTCTGCAATTCCAGGAAGAATACACACCCATCATCCCTACCAAGGCATGCTGGAGTCTCAGTGGGCCCAGGGCTCTGCCTAGCTGTAGTTGGTTTGACTTTCTTTTCGAAAAATCTATGCAGAGTTAGATACTGTGAATGCAAATGGGGGTGGATCTTCAAGAAGGAAGAAGAGTAGAGAAGTAGAGAAGAGTATGGAGAAGAAGAGGAAGCAAAGAAATAGGTAAAAAGAGAGTGAAGGGGTGAAGAAGATGGTAAAATATACAGAGGAGTGGGAGGAAAGATTGGAAGGCGTGAGAGAAAGAGAAGAGGAGAGGCAGAGAAAGGAGAGAACATTGAGGAGGAACAACAGAGACCATTTCTGTTCCTTCAATTAATTCTGTGCCCCTTTATTGGATATGAAATATCATCATCACAAAATAATTGTGTTTGTTATTTTCAAAATCATTAGTCTTGATCATCTTCTACAGGTCTTATCTATGTCTGTGGAACATGTAAACAAATAGAAAAGTGAATAATGACAACAATTAACATTAAGAACACTCATGTGCAGAAATTTTCATCTTTCATACTCTTTTGTTATTTCGGCTTTACAAATAGTTTTTCTTATACAAATGAAACACAGAAAACGCGAACAATTTGATTAAATTTCCATATATGACACACTTTACACTCCAAATGAAACATAACCCCATTGATATATAACATGGCACAGGTTCATATTTGAAAGCTTTTTATAAATGCAAATAATCCCTGTGAGGCAGTGAGCTGGTTTATACCAACATGACTGCATGAACTCTGAAGAGAAAGAAGGAGCGTAAATGTTAAAGTAAATACCAACTCTCACCCTGGTATGCTTGTAAAGGGGCAGCCTTAGCTATAAAAAGAGCATTGAGTTTAGTAGGAGCCCTGTTTACTAATATGTTCCAAGGAAGTTAAAAGCAAACACAATCTCATGAGCATAGACAATTTCATTAGGCTATATGCAGCCTGTCACCAAGTTGCATCTCCTAAATTCCACTCTAGAAAGCCTTCCCACACCTAGTCCTATATTTAAGCATCGATTGTACAAATTGAATATAAGGCAACCGACCATATTTACTATCTACTACAAAATGGGACTTAATCAGAGAGTTCAGACTAACTTTTTAGCCCAGAAGAAAGGTAGAGACAAATCATTTTTGTTATCACAAAACTGTCAGAAGCACCACTCACCTTAAAATGGGCTCAGGAATTATTAATATCCTCTAGGCATCCTGATTGCCCCAGCTTTCTAAAGCTAAGATGTTGCAGGGATGACTCCTTGCCTTTGATCACAGGCAATGAAAGGAGATTTGGTATAGCTTCCAGGGAGACTTTGTTGCCTGAAAAGTCAGAGCACTGCCAAGCAACATAAACCTTTACAGAACCTCCCTGCATCCTTCGCTCTAAATCAAAGAGGAAGAGAAGGCTGTTGTCAATCCTCAGTGGCTTGTGGCTTTAATTTTCAGGTCAGCATTTTTCTTCCTTGTCCATTCTTGGTAATTATCAGAAAACCTATGTAAAGGCTGTCACCTGTTGCTCGTTCTTTGCTGACTCTCACTTTCCTGTTCTTAGCAAGAACAGGAGCCACTCCGTCCATGAAGGGTTTTGGCAGTTGGAATTATCATGTATGTTAGTGTTCCGGTAGGCTAAGACGACAAAGTCTTTTTTTGCCAGATAGATACATTTGCAATCGATCATGAGTGCTTTGTTACTACCTTGACTGGCAAAGCTGGGGACCATTAAATCATTATATATAAAACTTTGCTTGGGTCACCCAAGAAAGTCATGAATCTGGCCAGATTTATGGAGAACAAAGGGAGTCCTTGTTTATTTGGTTTGTTTCTTCAGTTTAGGAAGATGAGTTTGGACACCTAAAGAAGAAAGAAAGTCCAAAATTCTAAAACTCCAGAGGAATGGTGTAGATTGACAAAAGTGACTGAGAAAGAACTCCCAAGTAACAAAAGGCAGATCCTCAGTGTTCCCTCTGCTCCTGTGACTCTCTTGGCTCTCAGGTAACTCCCAAAACGTGGACCTCCTCCTACACAAAATATTTGGGAGCTGATCCTCCAAAATTTGACTGAGGCAAGCTTAAGTAAACAAACTCTTCTGTCTTCATAGGATAGCTGAACTCTTCATAGTATAGCTGAACTCTTGCTGGAAAGTCTGACGAGATATTTCTCTGTGCTACATAAAATAACAGGTAGCGGAACCTAAGAGCCTACAAGAATAACATTAAGACATTTAGTGTTTTAATTTTCTATCTAGGGCTCAACAAAAGGATATAAAAATGTGCAGGTCATATGTTTATCTTATTAGTTAATAGTATAAAAGATTAAGCATGCTGAAATGTTTGTTGTAGAAAAGAGTTGATCCAAAGATTAAAACAGCAGTGATAAATAATGCAACATTTCCTCTGTGGTCAATTGAAGGTCGGTCATGACTGAGACTCAGATGCTACTCTACAATTGGCTCTTCCATTCCTCATCTTCTCCACAGGAGTGTCTCACAAAGCTTGACCACACAGGAAGCCAGATCACAGTTGACAGTTTCCTTATTGACTTTGAAGAATAAACACAGCAAGAATAGGGGACACTAACAGAATATGTGTGGAGAATGGAGTAGGGGTGAAGGTGGACATCCTCTCAGAAAGATGTTCTTGCCAGGGGGAAGATACGGCTTTACAGGATTGCAAGTTTACTCAGTATAAATCTATACAATTTGGTTTTCAGTCTGGAATGTGGGAAATGGCTGACTTCAATGACACCCCTTCCTCTTGCTTAATTTATGTGCTAACATCCTAATAATGTCAAGAATAAAAGTCTGTACACATACACATTAAACTCCACTGGCTAATACTTTGAACATAACAAAAACACTCTAACTCAATGATCTCTCTGCTTGCTCATCTTCCCCTGGTAATTTTAGCCACATGGTAGCCATCAATAACTCCAGTTATAGGAGATCCAATGGTCTCTTCTGACTTCTATGGGTCCCAAGCATGAATGTGTTAGTACATATATATATGGTGTAAAAACTTCCACACAAATACATAAGTAATTAAATATTCTAAAGTGGAAAACAAAACAATACAAAGCAAGAGATTAGCATTTGTAGTCTCCACATGTCCTTAGAGTTACAGTGAGTTTCTTACAAGCAATATATAGTTGAGTCTCATATTTTTCTTTCTTTGTTTTTAATTCATTTCAGTCACTTAATGACATTTAATCAAAGAATGTAACCTCTTATGAGGCAAATATCGTAAGGTAAGTTCTTCTAATAGCCATTTTATAATCCATTTTCTAGTTTACTGTAGTTATTCTGTCTTTTACAGTCTTCAGTATGGGTAGGTAATTTACTATAACAGCAGGCTTTGGATTCTTATTCATTCACTTTGGTTTGCCCAACAGAATTTTCTTTGTGTTTATCATAATGCTTAAATAGACATCTTTTGATTAGAACAATCTATTTAAAAATGATAGTAGCACATAACATTATCAAAAAAAAAAAACAAAAAAAGAGAAAAAAACTCATGAAATATCAATTTTTGTCTTATATCTTTTTACACTGCCTATCTCAGCCTATTAATGATGTCCCTTTTAATTTTTAAAATATACTAAAGGAGTAGATAGCTTATGAAGCAGTGTTAGGGCATATTGGATATATCTGAAGTTGTTCTTTCTTATTTGTTCTTCAAATAACAAATTTCTTTTTCAGCTTAAGCATTTCCTGAATGGAAGATCTGTTGTGGATATATTGTTCCAGCTTTCATTAGTCTGGGAATATTTTGTCTTTTATTCATTTCTAAAGGATGTGTTCTCTCAATACAATATTCTGGGTGGCAGGTTTATATTTCCTTTTGGTAGTGTGAAAAATCTCGTATCACTCTTAGCTAGTCTCTAAGTTTTCTGCTAAAATGTCTGCTGTCAAGATGACTGATGCTACAATGTGTTCCTTTCCTAGTGCTGCATTGAAATTTGCTTTTTATCCTTTACCTATGAAATCATGACCACATGTCTTGGATTAGTTAGTCTTGGCTGAGTTGTACCTGACTGGTGACCTTTGACCTTTCCATCCTAGTTATTTGTGACTGTCTCTAGATTTGTGAAATTTTCGGTCTTGTTTTTTAGTAAGCCTTTTTTCTCCTTGCCATTCTCAAGTCTCTCTTTAATATACTGCAACAAACATATTCTCTATTTTAATGTTTTCACAAATTTCCCATAAGCGTTACTCTTTCCTCTTCACTGTTCTTTATCCTACAACAACATGTACAGTCAAATGATCCATCTTCTCCTTTTCTTATTCTGCCACTGGTGCCTCTTATCAGGCATTTGCTTAGTGTATGCACATTCCATCTCAAGGATTTCTGTTTGGTTGATTGAAATTATTTCTTTCTCTATACTGAGTTCTCTCCTATGGTATTGAGTCACATTCTTGTATGCTCAGAACTTACAGTTGTCTTTTTTTTTTTAATTTACTTTATATACTGCTCACTGACTCCCTCCCACTCACCCCCTCCCACAATTTTTCCCCTACTTCTCCCTTTTCCTCTGAGCAGGTGGAGGCCCCTCTGAGTATCCCCTCACCTTGGCACTTCAAGTCCCTGTGAAGCTAGGTGCTTCCTCTCCCACTCAGGCCATACAAGGCAGCCCAGCTAGAACATATTCTACTTGCAGGCAGCAGCTTTTGGGATAACCCCTGTTGTTTGGCACCCACATGAAAACCAGGCTGCACATCTGCTACATATGTGTGAGGAGGCTTAGGTCTAGCCCTGTATGTTGTTTGGTGGTGGTTTAGAGGCTGAGAGCCCCAACGGTCCAGGGTAGTTGATTCTGTTGGTCTTCCTGTGGAGTTCCATCCCCTTTGGGGACCACAATCCTTCCTCCTATTCTGCCACAAGAGTCCCCAAGTTCCATCCACTGTTTGTCTGTGGGTGTGTATATCTGTCTGAGTCAGCTGCTGGAGCCTCTCAGAGGACATGCTTCTGTCTGCAAGCATGACAGAGTATCATTAATAGTGCCAGGAATTGATGGTTGCCCATGGGATGAGTCTTAAGTTGTGTTGGTTATTGAATGGTTGGCCATTCTTTCTGTCTCTATTTCCATCCCCTGTGCTGCATTTCTTGTAGACAGGATAAAGTTGGGGTCAAAAATTTTGCAGATAGGTTGGTGTCTCTATCACTCCACTGTGGTTCCTTCCCAGCTACAGGAGGTGGTCTCTTCAGGTTCCATATTCCCAATGTTGTGAGTCACAGCTAAGGTCACCCCCATTGACTCTTGGGTGCCTCCTTCATCCCAGGTCTCTGTCTAATTCTGAAAATGCCCCACACTTCCTCATCCCTGTTTGTGACAGATTTCTATTCATTTTCATGGCGATCCAGCCATCTTTATAAAGTTTTCTTACGACAAATGTTTTAAATTCTCAATTCAAGGTTTTGTCCATACTGGTTGTGATATTCCAACCATGCTGGTTTATATGGTTGGTGTCTGATGTTTTATTTTGATCCCTAATTGAAATTATTGTTTGCTGAAAATTTTTAATGCTTATTGAGCTGTAATATTATTTGGATATTGAAGGTTTAGGTATAATCTATTGGGTTCATAATCTGGCTTTGTTTGTATCTTTCTTTATCTTTCTAGAAATTATAAGTAAACTGATGATTACCTATGAACCTATGTTTGTTCATGTTATCTCATTCCACACTAGATTGCACTTAAGTCAATGATTATATAAATCAATTATTAATATAATGATATTATTGTAATACTAAAGAAAAACCCCATTTTGTGCTTTCCCAAATCTTCAGTCAATATAAATCTATTTCAGCATGAACTAGGATAATACCTAAAAAGGTTAGTCTTTTCACTATAAGCCTATTTGTGTGGTTAGAGTAGCCAAACAACCATGATAGATCCCGGCAACTCACTCATTTACTTATGGTCAGATACTATGATATCTGCCACATTCTGACAGACTCACCATAAAAAGGCCAACCCTCCATGCTATATTTTATTTGCCAATACAGAAATGCTAATATGCCTACAATCCACAAAGACAAGCATATCACAAGGTAGACCTAAGTTCACATTTGCCTATTTATTGCTAGTGTTATAGCTATTCTGGGCTACAAACAAGACCTGGGAAATTCTGGCTGCAACAAAAGTTGAATATTCTGACACCTCTCGTGTCCACATGACAACGAGGGTACTCCAGAGACTTACTTTATAGGCTCTGGCCTGAGAACAGGGGTCAGGATAATCTATCCAGAGTTACATTTTACAAGCCAACAGCTGAGATTTCAGGGCAAAGTCCTGTCTTAGTTTTCTACTCTACTCCTACTAAATAAAATATTATTCTATACTATGATGCTTAAGGTTGTTTTGGGAATGGTAGCATCAGGCCTTTGGCTACCGTGGCCAATATTAAACTACATTAAAGCCATGATTAAGCTGAATATCATAGCACAATTTGGAAGAAATGACTCAGACCTACTTTGCATCAAATTTTCATCAAATTGTCAGTAAGGTAAGCTAAAAACCTTCTTTGTCCCACTGATGCACTAGTCTCCATTTTATATGGAGAAGGGACCAAACACCCCATCTGTTCCCTCTGGGCTGGAAATATAAACCTTTGGTTTCTTTTTGCTGGATCCACACAAAACAAGTAGGGAACTGAATTGTAAGATGAAGTCTTGTACTGCTTCTCAGTTGGTTGAAGTCTTGTTCTTTCCTGTCCTGAGACTGGGAGAAGAATAATGATATCGTTCCTCAGTCTAGCTAATGCAGGTCAGCTGGCTCCATTTAAGGGTATTGAAGGAAGAGTTGCAGGACTATGTCAAACACCTGATTTCACTGTTCCATCTCAATACTGGTCTTGAGGTTCAAGCCTGGGATTAACCTAATCTCCCCTATCCCAGCCAAGAGATATATCTTTGCACATGAGTTGGACTTCAGTATGGAGTGATACAATCAATTCTTTTCAAAATACCCTTCCTTCCCTTACTACACTGAGACCCTAGTCTCTCACCTGGAGTCCACAGCTCTTGTGAAGGTTGTTTGGTACATGAGGAACTGTCTACACTGCTGTGTCTGCAAGATAACCATTGCAGGCTTACTCACTGGCGTCTTATTCTAACTGGAGAAGCTAGATTTTAGTTTTTTAAAAGGTGATGGATGCATGGGGAAAAAAACTGATTCACCATTTGGAAAAATATAAACTTGAATTCTCTGCATATGTAAAGTTAAACCCAATGTGTAAGACAATGAAACAATACAGTTACTAGAAGAAAGATTGAGCGAACATCAGTATAAGAGCCAAGGATGCCAATGAAACTCTATGTGACCATATAAAAAACATTTAAATGTTGTGTGGCAAAAAGCAAATTCTGTATAAAATTAATCCACAAAATAATTTTTGGTTTCTGTGTTTGCTGAACCCAGCAGACAGGCTTATCAGTCGGTGGTGGCATGTGTTCAGTAAAGCTGGGTTCCTTTTCTCCCAGATTGCCACTAAACATCTTTTGGGTGAGTCAGTGATTAAAAAACCTTGTCCTGGTCTCAAAAATGAATGCTGCACTGGAACATCTGTTCACTGCATCTCAGATGCAGCACTTCTCATTCTCTGAGCATGTCTATCTGGCTCTCCTTCTCCCTCTCCCTTGGTACTTAATTCCACACTTAATGCATTTTTTAATAAAAATGTGAAACTCCATACCAAAGATACGCAGTACGAATTTGGAAGAATTACATGATGAAAACCTTTCTTCCTTCTAATTCTTTTTTTTTTAACAACAGAAATAAATTAAACACAACCATGCTCACATGAATGACTCTATTTTCATTTAAGGGAATCTTGTATCCAAAGAGCCTGCAGAAGTAGGAGAATTCCTTGTCAGAGTTTTCCTAAACTCATTTATTTTTATTTGGGAACATATGGTTGAGATTCTTTCTTGACAGTATACCAGGAAATTAATGTTGATATGCCACTATAAATGAGACCACTGTGCTATATCCATAATTAAATATTCACCAGCATCACTCACTGCTTTCAAGGATTCTGTTCTCTTCTGTAGCAAAAGCCTGGAAAGTGATGCCAGGCAGGTTCCTAATGATGGGCCAACATAAGAAATTATATGAGGATCCAAGAATTTGTCAAATGAAATAACAACAACAAACAATTTTCCACCTCTATAAACATGAAAGATCACTGATGAGATTTTTAACACTAAAACAAGTAAATAACTGTCGGACAAGTTAAAATATGACAACTTAATAAAAAGTACCAAGGTTCAACAACTCAACTCAAATAGCAAGCTCAGAAACTTAGTATAAAATTAATGATGTATCAAAACAGCTTAGATATTCTTCAAGAGATATGCATTTTTAGTAGGATTTCATGCCTTTAAATATGACTTTAAACTATCATCTCATATAATCATTGGACTGATGAGGTATTGGTGGCCATAGTGATAAGATACAGAGATGAAGACTTATGAACCTGTGAAAGATGTAACTTCATAGGGCAGTTTTCATTGGATGTGTATTACCAAAGAAAGAGCTTCAGTGCTCCAGAAAGCTGAAAGGTCCACAGCTCCTGTGATGACTACTATACGTCAACAAAGGACAGTAGAAATTCATGTAACCATGAGACAACAATAGAGATCATTTGGTGATCTAACAAGCCTGGTGAGTTTATTCCCAGGTAAGTGCAAGGCCAATTGACAACAAGCTGAAAAGAATCAAAGAAAGCTCTTGACTTGTTATGACTTGTAACAAATAAAGAGAATCCCAACAATGATCCAAAAAAAAAAGTATTTCTCTGAGCAAAGCATCCATGGAATTCTGTTCGAGCTTGCTGTGAGTTGTTCTGAAAGGTAATTTCATTTCAACTTCTTTGACATAAACTTGCATGGATTCCGACCACCAAGCTGTCCTTAGCTGCAAGGTATATAAATCCTATGTGAGTGACTGTTACTAGTCCTAATTTTGTAAAGCAGTCTTGATGAACTGTCTACTAATAAAAATGTAACAGTCATGGGCTGAGGATGTGGCTCTGTGGGTAAAGTGCTTGCCACAAAGCCTTTAAAAAGTCCTACATTATGGACAGCCATGATCCAGCCTCAAAGTGGCAGAGCATCAGAAAAGACAATCACCAACTACAGCACAGTGTAGGGTCCTGTAGGAAGAGACAAACCTTCAGTTCCCAAAATGCCAAGAGAGATACAGCATCATGGTCGTAGTTGGCCATAATGAGGCCTTGAAGGGAGAGACACGGGACACAGGACAAAGCATTTTTTGAGGGGATAAATTAGCTACATACCGTGTGATCTAGCATATCCTACCCTAGTCTAGATGTTAGATGCCAAGAAGGCACTGATAAAAGTAAAGTTATAGACTCATCCTTAATCTAAGAATGGGAGAGCGCACTTGCCATAGCTACAAATGAGAGAGTGAACTGCACTCTTTCTAAGGACGATAAGGTCACTGCCTGTTGTATCAACTCTGTCCATGGAGAGAGGTTTCTGCTGTGTGTGACCTGACTTCTGGGAAAGGGAGAAAGGCAGTTAGAGGGTCTGTATCCTAACATTACTTAGCCTGTCATGTAGTACTGAAATTTCTCAAGTAATTAAATGATACGGCTATAAAAATACCTTTTTTATTTCCATCTCCCTGTTTATCTGAACAAGATTTCTTAGCTCTCTCTTATGATGGTTACGAAGGCTAAATTAAGAAAATAAGAACTCTAGGAATAGCGACAGGCACATAAATACTGCCTGAGTGACTGCTTCTGTTACTGTGCCTAATTTGTTTATGTGCTCCTGAAAAACCGTATACTAATAAAAATGTAACACTTATGGGCTGAGCACTTAGCTCGGTGCATAAAGTGCTTACTCCAAAGGCATGAGGGCCAGAGTTCAAATCCCTAGAATCCATGTACAACAGTTGATGGGCACTATGGTCTGCCTGTAATCCCAATGCAGGAGACAAAGACAGACAATCCTCAGAATACACTGGCTAGCCAGACTATCCCAAATAATGAGCTCCGAGCTCACCAGAGACCCTGCCTCGAAATATAAGTGAAAAGTGATCAAGGAAGACACTTGATGCCAATTTTAGACTTCCACATGTATGCACACACAGGTGCACTCAAGATACATGCAGTCACACATAACACATGCACGTGTGTGCAGATGCATGCCCAAGCAAAATATACCTGCATAAAACAACTGTTTAATTTGTAAGAGGCTTTTAACAAAATGTTTCTGTCACTGAGATCTAAAGCTAATATATGACACAAATAGTTGACGCATATATTTGTGTTTCTGTCACCATCAACTTCTGGTCAGCTGTGCAGTCTTCCTTCTTTGGCTGCCCCTGTGAAGGCCATCAGCCTTTATTTCTATGTAACTTACTAAGGTACATTGTAGGCATTTGTCTTTCCATAATCTTATAAACTGATTTTTCAAGGAGCAGATAAGTGTTCAAGAAAATCAGTGGACTACAAATGGCATTGTCCCAAGAGAAAGAGAAAGCTGGTGGGCGATATAAAGATAAAGTCCCTTTGTAGAACCTAAAATATACCCCAGACTTATGTTTCAGAAGACAACTATGCTCAAAAAGAATATTTTCTCAGAAAATATAGTGGTTCACTGTGTGGACACTAAAGTAATTTTATTCCCCTGAGCTAGAGGGATAAAATATTCACAAGATCCCACCCACCCCCCATGGGTTGTGAGCCCTGAGCTCACAGGTTTCTGCCATCAATTGCTAACAGCCACATTGTGGGATGGGCCTATCATTCTCAGAAGGGCTGGCAGAATCACCTATAATACATTGGCCTAAGACCGTGAGTGAGTATATCAGAGAATAAAGCTCACACTTAACTCAAATGCTACTTACTTCCAAGATGTGGATGTGTCTGTGGGATAACCGATGTGCTCGAAACAGTTTCCTTTTCACGCCTTTTTCTGGAACATTCCCCTTCGATTTTGTCACCCTTGGCTTGGCTCCCCACCTTCGCCGGCCTCCTCTGTCTTTTCATGCTGCCTGAGCACCTCCTTTCCAATATTTTGGCTGAATGTCCAGCTTTGTTAGCGGAAACGCTAAGTGAATGCTTTGAAGCGTCACCCAATAAAATCCAGTTTTAGACAGAGCTCCAGTTTCTCCCACCCTCTGGGAAAAATGAACCTTTAGTTTCTTCGTGCTCCAAGCAGAAATGGTAGAGACAGCAACACTTTGCAGGACTGAGATTTGCCAAAGCCACCAGATGAGCCAACCAAGTGAAGTCTTGCAACAGGTCACCTGTGAAAGGACATTTCTCCGGGAGATTCAATACCTTGAGAAATGTTAAGCGCTGCTGGATTTTTTTTTTTTTTTTTTTAATGAAATGTGAGTTGTGAGAAAGTTCCAAAGGTGCGAATGAGTGAATCGTTTTATAAGGCACATTTTCTTAGATGAATGATAATGATGTCAGTGAAAGCATCCTTCAGACTTTAAGAAAACTTTTTCTTTAAATGCCTGAATAATGCCCCATTATGCATACATTTAAATAAATTTCTTTAACATATCCCTGAGGATAAATCAGGCCTGTTTCATATAATTCCTAATTTTCTGCAAGGGGATGACTACTATAACATCTACAAAGAAATACTCAAAGAGCTAACAGAAATATTTACAGTAATAATTTAAACTTGGCTGAATCTACCCCCCCCTCCCCAATATCATCAGGGGATGCTATTAGTTCCTACTTTGTTATACAGATGAAACTGAATCCACCCCTTTGGTCAAGTGATAGGGTTGGTTTAGTCCCAGATGAACTAAGAAGAGGATAACCTCTCTTGCTGTTATGTTAGCCTTCTGCTTGAGTTGCCTGTCAGAGGGAAACTAAAGTAATCTCTCAAAACTTGAAATCATTTTGATAATAATTTGGCCCTGCTAAAACTTAACTCATGAGCTATAAATACATAAATATCTGAGGGCACAGATTACCATTCATTGAATGGAATTGCCACCATGTATTTTAATCATTTCCTAAGTTCTAAGTTGCATTTCTGCCTCATAGTAGAGCCCAAGGGAAAGACTTGATTTCCTTTGGTATAACACTCTTAAGCCACTATGAGAGCTCAGGACCTTTGTCAAGTCCTTTCTCCTTCTGTTTCCATTGGCATCACCATCTCTTCAAGGTGGTTCCCATTTCAAATATCTAGACTCACTCTCACTGACATAGTGTGTTCCAGCTGCTCAGTCATGTCTGCATACACTTTTTCATCCATTTGAATAAACATTATGTTTACCAAAAGATGGATGTGTGGACGCAGTGAGGGAGAATAATTTAAGTTGTGATTTTAATGTGTTGAAGACAGAAAATTATAATTTGCTGGTGGGATTGAGCTGTCATCAACCGGTACACAACCTGTAGAGGAATTTAAAACCGATTCCTCTCCAATTAGTTACAGCCTCACTTATTTGAACTTGGTCTTTCCTTGGTCACTTGCACCGTCTGAACAATCCTTATTTTATGTACACTATATATACTAACATACTATACATACTAACAGAGCCGCCATTACATTACAACTATGAGGGTACATGTATGCATTCAATATTTGTCAATGTTTACTGTATGTCTGATGCTTTTTTTTAAGGCTTTGAGATAGAACAGTGAATGAAGTAAACTCATTTCATGAAGTCATGTTCTTGCGAGGGAGACAAGAATTAAAGAGGAGTCTGTCACATAGTAGGTTCAGAGATATGCTCTGATGTACAAAGTTTGAGAAGAAAAAAACATCAGCCTAGACCATCAAAGCATATTATCACTTACAGAAGTCTCTGAGAAATTAACACTGTGTTGGAGAGCAGGCTGTTTCCAGAACATGCAGGTCATCAGGCCATGCATCCCAAACTGTTGAAGCAATGTGCAAGGAGGAAAGGTGGGCTCTGGTGGTGGTGGCCAAGACATTGCATGGACATCTGACCATGTGGGGGATAGTCTGAATAACTTTGGAAAGAGGAAACATGTACTCTACTACAGGCATCCAAGGGTTATGGTGTGTAAAATCAACTAATGTGGCAAGAGGAGAGAGCGGAGATCCTACCAAGCAAGGTCAGAAGCTTGGAAATCAGCTCAGTGATGATTGCCTGAGGTGGCAGCTTTCACCTTCTCTCCTGTAAATGAACCTCTGTGGGTCAGTCCAATTATGTGCTACAGCTCATTTGCACTGACATAAAAGTGCCAATCACCAGACTTCAAGATATCACAATCCTACTGTAGCTGCCTGCAGCTATAGGTTACCGGGTTCTCCTGAGAGGAAGCCTAGGAATGAACGGGAATGGAGGGCGAGAGAAACATGGGGCCAAGACAAAGTATTCTGATCAAGGCCAGAAGTTTAATAATTTGCTTTCACATATAAAGGGGAAGCCCCACCCCACAGAGTCTCTTCAGCCCAGGGGCTGGGCAAGGAAATAGCAGTCTGGAAGGTGTCAAGGCTAGCTCAGCAGGCCTTCACATTCTTCTTAGCTCAAGTAGCAGGCTCCAAGGCGCCAAGGCTGGTAATGCAATGCTTCTCCTAGGTCCTACTGTTGCTTGGTCTATTGTGGTAAAACTCACAGGCCTCCTCAGGCCTGGGGAAAAGGCACACCTACGGTGAAACAGCCACCATGAAAACATTAAATTCACAAGCCCATAACTCTTAACAAGGGCATAGGTATTGATTTACTGGTTGTCCAGACTTAAGAAAGAGATGATGAAAATCTTTATAGCTCATATTTAACTTAAGAGTTATGTGTTAAACACTACAGCTACAAGCAGTTTCAGCTAATTAAAAAGAATTTGTGTTAGAGCAAGAAAAAGTTTAACAAAAGATGACGAGTTTAATTGTAATTTGCTAGGAAAAATAATTAACAAACTGAGAAGCAATTCCAGTTGTAAAACCACAAATAAATTTATGGAGTAGATGAAATATAGTTGAAAATGCTTGGTCAAGATAAAAACATACATAATACATAAGAAGTAATTGTCTACATAAAATTTAAAACAAATCATATTATATATTTCAATATGATTTATAGTTTTA